>NC_041336.1:4664732-4742232 GCF_004354835.1 Perca flavescens | reverse complement strand
CAAAATGACTTGATTTCATGAGTGAGAGTTATATATGACACATCATATAGAGCCCACCCAGAACTGGGTACCTGTTATAATACCTTTTTAAAGGGACAATACATGCAGCAGCCTAACAGACAGTTTCCCACAGATGGCAATCACTTTTTTGGCACAACAGCTGCAGCTCATCACCAGATGGCTGCATGCTTTTATGATTTTAACCCCCCTAGTGTCCTCAGGGTCTAATTTGACCCATTGTCATAATGTTTCTGTATCAGAAATTTGGGTTTCTTTCAACCAAATTGTCAAAAAAATAACGTGGATGGTTCCGTACAACCATTACTCTTTACAAGTAAAATAAATAACCAGTTCACTGAATTTGGGTGTTTTATTCAAGTTTATAGCATTTGAAGAAATAATTGAGATAAGAGCGTTGAAAAAAAGTGACGAAAGTGTCAGCAAAAATGTCAGAAAAGGGCCATAAAAAATGGAATACGTGTCAAAAAGTCGAAAAGTGACAAAAAGATTGGGCATAAGGAAAAAAAAAAGTGTTGAAAAAGACAAACAAAACGTTGACATTTTTAGTTTTAACCCAAGACAAGGGTTAAAAAACATGGAAAATATAATTATAAAAAATGAAATCTGCACACATTTGCAGAAAGAAGACATCCTTAAAGATCTGGGGGACTTTGGACAAAACATTTGGGGCCAGAGCCCCAGAAGACTTTATTTATAATAGTATTATATAATTTATAAACAGTGGAGTGAAGTAGCTGAGGGCGGGGCTGGTTGGAGTTAGGAAAGGGAAAGTGAAACTTACAAGAGCCAAGAGGGGGAAAATGAAACTGCAATTCTGGAGAAAAAAAACCTCCCAACACGTGACATATAAAAGATATAACTGCCTATAATAAAAGGGGCATGACGGACTGATAACAGCCTGCTTATCTGAAGGATTTACATAATTACAACACGGTTAAAGTCCAGTTTTAAGGGTCAACATGTTTACAGGTCAAATTAAAGGAACAGAAATGCAAACTAATTCAATGTGGGATGCGGAGCAACTTTCTTATCATCCAATATTTTACTGAGATAAATGTAGCACTATTTGGGAAAGATGAACGCATTTGTTTTGGTTTGAGCAGTGAAAAAAAAAAGTAGTTAAAACTATGATATTAAAAAGATCATATTTTTGATTTTCTGAAATCAAAATCAAAAAGTTAAAATGTCGGAATTATTAAAATGATATGAGGATAACGTTGAAATTATGATTATAACACACACACACACACACACACACACACACACACACACACACACACACACACACACACACACACGCACTCACACTTCCTCCAATTATTAAAATGATGTGAGGATAACGATGAAATTATGATTAACTATCTCTTATTTTTGAATAGGCAAAATAAGCCAAAAATATCAACAAACTATCTACTAATGTCAACATATTAGGTCATAGTTTTGACCTTAAGCAAAACAATATTTTATCATGTTTTCTTGTCCCCGTAGAAATGTGTTTCTTTATGTTGAACATTGGACGCGTTTGAGCAGAAGAGGACCGTAAAGTGCTCTGATGTTGGCCAATTTGCGTATCTAGGATGGCGACGGAATAACCCGCCCTTATCCACCTCTGATTGGTTGGAACCCGCTGCCTTCGTTTGTTGGATTGGTTAGGTTTAGGCATGAGGAAGGAGATTGGTTAAGGTTAAGGTGAGAGTACCAGAGTAAGCCAATCAGAGGCAGGGTAGGGCGGGACATGGCTTCGCCCTCCTAGGAAATCTAAACTCGCCTCCGGTTGTGTTTAGTCCGGACTGGTTTAAACCGACAGAAAGCTGCCGGAGCTTCTCCTTCTGACCTGCGGGGAGAAACACCGCCTTCACCCCGCACACAGTGAGAGTTTACACACACCCAGCTGCAGACATTCACCGCCAGTATGTCCACTTTCTGTGTGCTGAGGACTCGATGCTTCCTCCGGCAGGTCTTCCCCGGCCTGCCCGCCGCCATGCAGAGACACTACAGCCTGGATGTGTCCGCTCCGCTGCTGCGGACGCAGGGCTACGTAGACGGGCGCTGGGTCTCCGCAGCCTCGGTGTTCCCTGTGCTGGACCCGGCCACCGGGGAGGAGATAGCCCGGGTGTCAGACTGTGGCCCCGCTGAGGCCAAGCAGGCTGTGGACGCTGCGTACAAGGCGTTTCATTCCTGGAAGCAGTACAGTGCTAAGGTACCGTAACCGTACTCCACTCGAAAAAACTATCAATTAAAAAATAAATGTTGAATAACCGTCAGAAAAGTACACAAACACAGTAACACATGGTATATTTTCAACTGATAGGAACCAGACTTCAATTCGGCTTACGCATAAAATATTGAGTATTAAGAATAAAAGCTTAATATTCACTTGTATTGCTTATTACCTGCTGCGAATTAAAAAGCTAAAAGCATTACTAAAACAGGCTATTAGTACGACTAAGCTTGCCGAATATGTCTAAGCAAAGACAGTCTCCTAACGATTCAGAATACATGATGGTTGCGTTCACAAAACATGAATAGGCCATGAATGTGTCCATATGCTTGACCACACTAAATTGCGGAATATTTGAATAGAGTTTGGCGTGAAGGCTCTGAACAGCAGGTGTATTTCTGCAGACCAGTAACTGGGTGTGAGACTGAGAAAACTGAGGCTAACCCTGTTAAAGTGTTTAATGAGGGCCTTGTTTGATTATCTGTAATTTAAAATACTATGAGACATTTATTAGTCAACACAAAAAACCAAACCAGGTTCATTTTTAATATTAATATTTATATATTCGTATACAATTCAGTCTAACTGCAGCAGGGTGGAAGAAGAATTCAAAACTTAAGTAAATCATACAATATATATTGTTTTATAAAAAGTGATTTATTATGTGTAAGCTTGGAGCTAGTCCTAATTAATAATGAACACAATGTACAGTGGGGGAAATAAGTATTTGACCCCTTGCTGATTTTGCAGGTTTGCCCACTTACAAAGAATGCAAAAATCTACAATTTTAATCATATGTACATTCTAACAGTGAAAGACAGAATCCCAAAGAAAATTCCAGAAAATCACATCATATGAATTTATTAAAATTGATAACCATCTGATGAGGAAAAACAAGTATTTGACCCCCTGGACAAACAGCATGTTAATATTTTGTAGAAAAGCCATTATTGGCCAGCACAGATGTCAAACGGTTTTTATAGTTGGTGACAAGGTTTGTGCACATTTCGGCAGGGATGTAGGCCCACTCCTCCCTGCAGACAGCCTCCAAATCAAAGATTTTCAATCGGATTCAGGTCTGGAGACTGGATAGGCCACTCCAGAACCTTGATGTGCTTCTTCTTCAGTCACTCTTTTGTTGCTTTGGCGGTGTGCTTAGGGTCGTTGTCGTGCTGAAATCCTCGACCCATCTTCAGCTCTCTCACTGAGGGAAGGAGATGTCGGTCCAGAATTCCACGATACATGGCCCCGTCCATCCTGCCCTCAATACGATGGAGTTGTCCCGTCCCCTTGGCTGAAAAGCACCCCCAAAGCATGATGTTGCCACCACCATGCTTGACGGTGGGGATGGTGTTCTTTGGGTTGTACTCGGTGTTCTTTGCCCTCCAAACACGACGAGTTGAGTTGAGGCCAAAAAGTTCTATTTTGGTCTCATCTGACCACATCACCTTCTTCCAGGCCTCTTCTGAGTCGTCCAGGTGGTGAATGGCAAACTTCATGCGGGCCTGTACATGTTTCTTCTTGAGCAGGGGGACCTTGCGTGCGCTGCAGGATTTCAACCCATGACGGCGTAGTGTGTGTTACCAACCGTTTCTTTTTGTAACTGTGGTCCCAGCTGCCATCAGTTGATTCATCAGTTCCCCCCTTGTGGTTTTGGGATGATTCCTCACCGTTCGCATGATCAGGGACACCCCACGAGGCAAGATCTTGTGTGGAGGCCCAGACCGAGGGAGGTTGGCGGTGGTGTGGTGCTTCTTCCATTTCCTGATAACTGCACCGACAGTTGATCTTTTCTCTCCAAGTTGCTTTCCGATTCTCTTGTAGCCCATCCCAGCCTTGTGCAGATCAACAATCTTGTCCCTGATGTCCGTAGAAAGCTCTTTGGTCTTGCCCATGGTGGTGATGTTGGATGCTGGTTGTTTGGGTGTTGACAGGTGTCTTTTATACAGGTAACGAGGTGAGGCAGGTGTATTGATGAAGATAATTGGTTCGGATTGGCGCTGTGTCTTAAAGAAAGACTAACTGGCTTGTAGGAGCCAGAATACTTGCTGTTTGTCCAGGGGGTCAAATACTTGTTTTTCCTCATCAGATGGTTATCAATTTTAATAAATTCATATGATGTGATTTTATGGAATTTTCTTTGGGATTCTGTCTTTCACTGTTAGAATGTACATATGATTAAAATTGTAGATTTTTGCATTCTTTGTAAGTGGGCAAACCTGCAAAATCAGCAAGGGGTCAAATACTTATTTCCCCCACTGTATTAGTATAATCTGAATCTAACCCTACAGATATTCAAATAATATCAAATAAGTGGAGTTAAAGTATAAAGGAGCATAAAATGGAAATACTCAAAGTACAAGTACTTTAAAATTGTACGTAAGCACAGAATAGTAATGTACTTCCCACCACTGAACAGCAGTGATACCAAATGTAAACGGACCAGGGCTGTAGTCAAGTCCACCTTTGTCGAGTCCAAGTCTAGGACTAGTCGAGACAGAGTCAAGACCGAGTCCAAATGAGAGACAGTCAACACCGAGACCGATAAAAAGAATCCTCTTCAAGACTGTTTCATGATTTATGTGATGTGAGAGACCGTAGCCTATATCTTCTATTAAGATGATAGAAGATTTTGTAACTAATGATTTGTAAACACAAATCATTGAAAGTGGTGTATCGTAACTCTAACTCCGGACTCTAACTCCGGCAAAGGATCTGAATGCTTGTTCCACCGAGGAAGTCTGAGAACGTCTGAGAACCTCTAGTTAGCAGCCGGGAGAAACATTAAAGGACCCGTTCAGTTTTCCAGCACCCTTTTTTAACATGTTCCACTCTGTGATATATTCATCTGAATTTGTTTCAGCGAGCGAAAACCAGATCTGACAAACCTCACAGGCTGCCGGTTCTTTGAATACAAAAAAATAAAACTCCCGATGCAATCTGATTGGTTGTCCTGCAGGAGCGGAGCGTTCTGTTGAGGAAATGGTTCGACCTGCTGATGCTGCACAAAGAAGACCTGGCCAAACTGATCACGTTCGAATCTGTGAGTATTAGGGCTGCTCCCGCTTAGTCGATTAGTCAACTTAGATTTCTTTAGTCGATTACATAGTTACATGTCATTGTAACGACTTGCAATTGCTATGTATCAGAAGTCACACGCCTCTGGAGCAACTAGGAGTTAAGTGTCTTGCTCAGGGGGGGACACATTGGTTGATGAATCACAGTGGGAATTGAACCCTAGACCTCCCACACCAAAAGCATGTTTCCCATCCACTGCGCCATCACCACCACCTTAGTCATGTTTGATGCTTTTTTTCCTGCTGAATGACTTATTTCCAAGAAACGTACGAGCACATCTCTGGTAAACGCAAGAATTAAAGTGGTGCTTTTAGCACGACTCTTTGCGGAGAAACTCAGATTTACAGATCTGTCGATTAAATCAACTAATCGATTAGTCGATACGATTGAATGAGTTTTAGTCGACTAAGAACTTCTTCAATCGAGCACAGCCCTAGTGAATATCATTTGGATCAAGGGACACTTCACCCAAATAACCAAACAAACAAACATATTCTCTCATTGCTGATTGTTGACAGTCCATCTTCCTGCTTTCAAAGTCCACTTTGGTCTTCCCACTCTTCCAACAATCTGTTTTTTTGTTTTGTGTGTGTACATAAATAAATTGTGAAACTGTGTGTTGCAGGGAAAGCCCCTGCAGGAGTCTCTCGGGGAGATTGGGTACTCTGCCTCCTTCCTGGAGTGGTTTTCGGAGGAGGCTCGGCGAGTGTACGGCGACGTCGTCCCGTCGCCCGCCAAAGACCGAAAGATCCTCCTCCTCAAACAGCCCGTGGGCGTCTCCTCCATCATCACACCGGTGAGCAGCCAATGAGAAGCTCTTCAGGCGATCCAACGTGGCTCTGTGGAGGAAATATCTCTGCAGCTATTGGATGGATTGTTTTGAAAGGATTTCGGTTGGTTATGCGCTTTTATTTAGACAAAAGAAAAGTTTCATTTACCGGGATGTTTTTAAAATGGCTGTGGCAACTTGATGAAACTTATTTTTCTCCCAAAAAACTGTATTATTCAATTAGGATACATAAGGGAATGCAGTAAATACAGAGAGACAAACCCCTCCTAAGGATAAATTGTAAGACCTACACTACCGGTCAAAAGTTTGGGGTCACTTAGAAATTTCCATTCCAGACACAATACCTGCTGAGATCAGTTGTATTGTTTTTTTTAATCAGAGCAGCAGTTTTCAGATTACATGATTTGCTTACATAATTGCAAAAGGGTTCTCGACTGTTGTAGACAGAAGTGGCTGAAGAAACACTTGAAATTCATGCTTTTTGGTCTAAACGTCATACCCAAATTAAAAGTGGTACAGCTCCCATATACTTTGACACTCAGGGGTGTGCCTGATATCATTGGAAAGGTGATTGATGTGGGTTTGTTTGTGTATTTGAGAAGTGTTGTATTTTGTAGTTTTTTGGCTTTTTTATTTGCACTTTTCAAATAGAAATAAAAAAACGCACAGACATATTTGTAGAAAAGAATTCATATAAAATCCATTTTTGAGTCTTTTAGCTTCTGAATTTTTTTCTGTAGTGAGCTGAGACGTGGCTAATGCTGTGTTGTCTGTCACCTGTCAGATGTGTTTACAGCAGTGTATTTTAATAATTTTACAGATTTATAACTTGGACAGAAATAAAAAATCTCCATTCTAGCCTCTGTAACTCTGTGTCAGTAAGGCCTAGAATCGCCCTGACACTTGTAACAAAAACTTGAGAATGTTTCCTTTCCAATGATATCAGGCACACCCCTGAGTGTCAAAGTATATGGGAGCTGTACTACTTTTAATTTGAGTATGACGTTTAGACCAAAAAACATGGATTTCAAGCATTTCTTCAGCCACTTCTTTCTACAACAGTTGAGAACCCTTTAGCAATTATGTAAGCACATAATGTAATCTGAAAACTGCTGCCCTGATTAAAAAAACAATACAACTGATCTCAGCAGGTATTGTGTCTGGAATGGAGTGGAATGGAAATTTTTAAGTGACCCCAAACTTTTGACCGGTAGTGTAAATTCCACCAGACGGACCCAGGGCATGCTGGGAAACGCCGGCCTCTCAACTGATCTAACAGCTGATTGGTTCAGAATCGACTCAACATAATGATGTTTTATATACATTTTTTATTGTTTTTGAATTGGAGGGATTTTAATTGCTATTTGTCTGATTTAAAGGCTTATTCTAATAATAATTTCTTTCCTTCTTTTTGAAAAACCACCACGACCACCTAGTGGACGGAGAAAGCAATTGATTTTATTAGTCTAGTACCACAAAGTTGGATAAAAAGCTTAAATTCTCATGTGCAATTTTATTTAATAAAAGGCCGATACTTGGCGTCCATTAATCATACAGTATTGCCACAGAAAATATTTTTCTTTTGGGTTTTTCCAGCACTTTTAAAAATGAGCACAACCTTTCCCATCCACAGTAGTAAAATGCAACAGACACATTAATGCAGCAGCAATATTAATCCAGAAACCGTTGTGTTGCTCCACAGTGGAACTTCCCCAGCGCGATGATCACCAGGAAGGCCGGCGCCGCTCTGGCTGCCGGCTGCACGGTGGTGGTGAAACCGGCCGAGGACACGCCGCTGTCGGCGCTCGCCCTGGCTGAGGTCCGCACACCCGACGAGTCTCACGCTTCTGGTCCAACCTTGGGTGCTGTTTTTCCGTGAATGACCTTGTTGTTGTTGTTGTCTGGTTCGTTGTGCAGCTGGCGGAGCAGGCGGGCATCCCCGCGGGCGTGTTCAACGTAGTCCCGTGCTCCCGAGAGAGGACTCCGTCAGTCGGGGAGGTTCTCTGCACCGACCCAGTGGTGGCCAAAATCTCCTTCACCGGCTCCACCGCCATCGGCAAGGTGAGACCATAAACCGTGGCTGCTCAAAGTCTGGACCAAGGTCCACACCCGGTCCAAATGGCAAGTCAATCCGGACTAATCCCATAAACCTTGTGTAATGAATACAATACCTTTTTATGAAGTGTAAATTCAATTCAGTTGTATTTATAGTATCAAATCATAACAAGAGTTATCTCAAGACACTTTACAGATAGAGTAGGTCTAGACCGCACTCTATAATTTACAAAGACCCAACAATTCCAGTAATTCCCCCAAAAGCAAAGCATTCAGTGTGACAGTGGCGAAGAAAAACTCCCTTTTAGGGAGAAATCTGGGACAGACCCAGACTGTTGGTAGGTGGTGTCTGACGGTGCCGGTTGGGGGTGTGATGAACAGTGGCAAGGATAGTCACAATAAAGATAATGGAACAGTGACTAGAATAGGGTCGGGCATCGTTTGGATTTTAACGATTCTGGTTCCAATTCCGATTCTTCCTTTTGATTCCGGTTCTTATCGATTCCGATTCTCTGAGTGGTGGAGTTGAAACGGGTCACATGGTTATTTCACAAATAAGAGGAAAGTTTTATTTTGATTCAGAGGTGGGTTGCAGTTTGACGGGGGCTTTTTCAACGTAAAATAATGCCCCGCTAGAGCACCACTTACTGAGCTCCAAGGCTGCAACACAACCAGCGCCTGGCCGCTACGGAAACCAAAACTTGCGCGTGTTAAATTTGGAACCCCATGATCAGATTTGAAACCAAATCCTCCGAACGATTCCAATAAAGAAACGATTCCAATGGAATCGTAATTTTTGAAACGATTCCAAGTAGGAATCTGTTCTCGATGCCCAATCTTAGACTAGAAATAGTGGTTGTAGTAGTTCATGGCATATCAGGGCACTGCAGGGCATTACAGGATGTAGCAGGGCACAGCACAGCATAGCAGGTCGTAGCAGGGTGCAGCAGGACACTGCAGAGCGTAGCAGGACACTGCAGAGCGTAGCAGGGCACTGCAGAGCGTAGCAGGATGCAGCAGGACACTGCAGAGCGTAGCAGGGTGCAGCAGGACACTGCAGAGCGTAGCAGGGCGTAGCAGGATGCAGCAGGACACTGCAGAGCGTAGCAGGGTGCAGCAGGACACTGCAGAGCGTAGCAGGGCGTAGCAGGGTGCAGCAGGGCACTGCAGAGCGTAGCAGGGTGTAGCAGGGCACTGCAGAGCGTAGCAGGGTGCAGCAGGGCACTGCAGAGCGTAGCAGGGTGTAGCAGGGTGTAGCAGGGCACTGCAGAGCGTAGCAGGGCGTAGCAGGGTGCAGCAGGGCACTGCAGAGCATAGCAGGGTGCAGCAGGACACTGCAGAGCGTAGCAGGGTGTAGCAGGGTGTAGCAGGACACTGCAGAGCGTAGCAGGGTGTAGCAGGGTGTAGCAGGGCACTGCAGAGCGTAGCAGGGCGTGCAGCAGGACCACGGCGACAGCTGCAACCATGTTTTAGGTGCCGCTCCAATCCAAGGAAACATGCTATACGGAAAAAAAAACAACCTAAGGACTCGGGGGAATAAGCTTAAAGATTTCTATTTTTGAAATACATTTTCTATTGATCAATAAATTGTTAGTGATGTTGAATGTACGGTAAAAAGGCGACAAAAACATCCTCTTAGTTGATATTTATACTAAACAGTAAAACTGTGAATGTGCTCTCAGGTGCTGCTGAAACTGGCTGCTGATACTGTGAAGAAGGCGTCCATGGAGCTGGGAGGCCACGCCCCCTTCATCGTGTTCGACAGCGCCGACGTCGACAGGGCGGTGGCCGGCGCCATGGCTTCCAAGTTCAGGAACTCTGGACAGGTAACGGGAAGCCCACAGTGCTCTGTGTTAAAGGAACACGCCGACTTATTGGGAATTTAGTTTATTCACCGTAACCCCCAGAGTTAGACTAGTCCATACATACCCTTCTCATCTCCATGCGTGCTGTAATGCTGTCTGATGGCTCCAGCAGCATCAGGCCAGCACAGATCCTGCAGGTGAATGGTTCCAGTAATCCTACTGCTCCCAATAAGTGACAAAATAACGCCAACATGTTCCTATTTACAT
Source organism: Perca flavescens (assembly GCF_004354835.1). Classification (NCBI taxonomy): domain Eukaryota; kingdom Metazoa; phylum Chordata; class Actinopteri; order Perciformes; family Percidae; genus Perca; species Perca flavescens. Next base: position 4,731,995 of record NC_041336.1, on the reverse strand, counting down.
GTTGTGATTTATAAGTCTGGCGTGTACAAAAACAACGTAACATGAGACACAGCCATCTTCTAACAGTAAACAAACCGGGAACTATATTCTCAGGCGGAAGAATATAGTACTTGGGCGGATTGATATGCTCGCAGCAAGCCTGTCTGAGAATATAGTTCCCAGTTTGTTTACTGTTAGAAGATGTCTGTGTCTCATGTTACGTTGTTTTTTGTACACGCTGTGACTCTACAAATCACAACATGTAAATAGGAACATGTTGGAGTTATTTTGTCACAATTGGGAGCAGTAGGCTAGTTGGAACCAGTTACCTGCAGGATCTGTGCTAAGCTAATGCTGGAACCGTCAGACAGCGTTACAGCACGCACGGAGATGAGAAGGGTATGTATGGACTTGTCTTACTCTGGGGGTTACGGTGAATAAGCTAAATTCCCTTTAAGTCGGCGTGTTCCTTTAATGGATGACGAAAGTATGTTTCAACCTGGAGCCTGTTAACTCATCTTTTTGTGTCCTAAAGTCAGTGTTTCTTAAACTCACGGACCGCCTAACTGCCAAAATATTCTCAAAATCAATAGTGCGGTTACCGTAAACTTTATTCCTTCGTACTTCCTTCAGATGTTACGCTGATCATTTGTGATGTCAATTGGAGGCAGGTTCGCATTGCTGAAGGCTGACAACACAGGAAAAAAACAGCCCAATCAAATAACAATGTTTGAGTTTATTTAATATTAAATAAATGTAATACTAATTAAGTACATAACAATATGTTCCTCACAGTTAGACTTTGGAGTTGCTTACAGACGGTTTGAAAGACACTGTTTTGAATTTTAGATTAAAGGGTAATTTCATTTTTTTCTTTCAACCTGGACCCTATTTTCCAATGTTTTTGTGTGTAAGTGACTGATAGGAACAACAATCTTTGAAGTTGGTCCGGTATTAAGACCGGGCTGCAATGTAACCCTATGGGGCAAATGTGCATCGTCTATTTGGTCCACTAAAAGTTATTATTCTAAGTGTCTGACAACATTATGGAAATGGAAAGGATCCCTTCAGAGATAGACCTTTAAAACCTCTTTGAGAGCTTTCTGTTTAACCAGAAACAGCTCTGAAGTCGCTAGCGCTAAACCCACCAGACTCCATTTAAAAAAACAATACTTTTAGTGTGTATAGAGCCAGCATGTTCTGACATGTAAATCTGTAAACTGTGTGTTTATTTCAACCAAAACTAGAGTTGTGATGGTTGGAAAAGAGGAAAGACTACCCAAAATTGCTTTTCATAGTTTTATTTAGTTTCTGTCGACTTTGAATGAAGTGTGTTTTACGATGCTAAAATTACTTTTATTTACATGGAGTCTGGTGGGTTTAGTCAATGCTATGATGTGGATGTTTTTGTTTAATTCTCTTACTCTTTAACAGAAAGGTCAACCTCCTTAGAAATCCTTTCCATAATGTTGTCAGACACTTAAAAATAGCAATCGGAGTCTGTCAGAGGCTAAATAAGCACTTTTGTGAAGGTAAATACAAGCTGTACAGTTGTTAATTAACTTCTATCTTAGCTTGTTTCTTTGCTGCTGACGGCAGCGATCTCGCTTAATACTGGACCAATGTCAAAGATAGTTGTTCCCATCAGTCACTTAGACACAAAAACACATAGGAAAATAGGGTCCAGGTTGAAAAAAACAGTAGTTACCCTTTAAAAACAGGATATTTCACCAAATCTGTCTGCCGACCAGTCTTTGTCTCAAGCGACTAATCTTCTTTCGTACAGACGTGCGTGTGTTCCAACCGGTTCCTGGTGCAGAGCGGCATTCACGACCACTTCCTGGAGAAGCTGGGCCGAGCAATGGACGCTGAGCTGCGCCTGGGTCACGGCGCGGAGCCCGGCACCACCCAGGGGCCCCTCATCAACACCCGAGCTGCAGAGAAGGTAAACCCTGCTTTATTTCACAACAATGGGGGCCAGGGGGTGTTGAGATATCTTGCTTCAGAGAAAGCTGTTCGCTATGGACCAAAAAAGTAGATAATGTAAGACGTAGTATCTGAGTATGTGTCGATCTTTTAAGCAACAAGAAAATGTGGGATCTCTAGCTATGTTTCCATCGACCCGTTTTTATCCAAATTAAGTGATATCGAATGAAAAATGCCGTCATGGAAACTGTAAAATCCGATGAAATTTCATAAATATCGACTCAAAGAAAATACGTTCGGTCAAATCGGATTTTCTCTTGATCGATATACGGCTTATGCGATAAACGCTGATGGAAACGATATTTGCCGAATAAATAATGAACTGCGATTAAGTTTTAGGTCATTTTATGTTTGCAACCCGCAATAAAACGAAGAAGAAGTTTCAGTTCATTTGCGCCCAATATTGTCGCTCTGTTTGCACACATGACAGGTGTCAACAAAGACAGATGTAAGTGGACAAACAAGGAGACAAGATACTTTTTAAAATTAATTTACCAGAAAAATATAACTGCTATTTTAGATAGCAAAAATCTAAGAAACGCCATCATTTATCAGGAGCTCGCGAAGGAAATGACCAACAAAGGTTACGACAGAGACGTAAACCGCTTAACGTGAAAAAGCTAACGTGGTTTAATGTATCTAAACAACGATCAATCATCACCAGAGTTATCGTGGTCATATCTTGTCATGAACACTTAAGCCTGTCAAAAAAACTAAATCGAAATCCAACGATTATAGAAGTTATCTCATGTTAATGTTTTCTTCATCAGTGGCCGTATGGCGAGGAAAAAGCTTAACGTGGTTTGATGTACCTAAACAATGAACTGTCAAATAATCTAACCCATTGTCCAATTATTATGGACGTTATCTGACATAAAGCGAGAGGCCATAAACTGTCACAGACTCTGTTTAATAAAAACCCCGATTGAGACGGAGAAAATGGTAAAAAAAAAAAAAACTGTCCATCCCAGTTTTTCAAAATCCAAGGTGATATCTTTAAATGTCTTGTTTTGGGGGCGACCCCCCCTAGCTCACCAAGTAGAGCGTGCGCCCCATGTAGGCTGAGGCCTTGGCATCGGTCGCAGGTTTGAATCCCGCGGCCCTTTTGCTGCATGTCGGCCCTCCTCTCTCTCCTCTTTCCTGTCTTCAGCCTATCCTGTCGATTTAAAGGCCATAAAAAGCCCAAAAAATAATCTTTAAAAAAAAAAATGTATATAGATATTCAGTTTAACATGATATTAAACAGAGAAAAGCAACATATTTGAGAGCCTGAAAACAGCATTTTCTGCAATTTATGGCCTGAAAAATTACTTAGATTAATCGATTATCAAAATAATTCTTTTTCTATCGATCGACTAATCGATGAGTGGAGTTACGGTTGCAGCTCTCCAGCTCAGTGCGACTCTATCTGTCGTCCCCAGGTGGTCCAGCAGGTATCGGACGCGGTGTCGAGGGGAGCGAAGGTGCTGCGGGGCGGGAAGCGTCTGGACGGCTCCTTCATGGAGCCCACTCTGCTGGCCGGCGTCACCACGGACATGATCTGCACCCAGGAGGAGACCTTCGGCCCGCTGCTGCCCGTCATCAGGTGTTTATTAATGTTTTAAAATCATTGCATACAACATGTTTATATCAGTTTGACAATGTATGCAAACAAATTGACAGGGTTGAACTTGTTCTGCACAGATACACACATAAACTAGCTGCAGACAGCCGAGACGAATCATTACGAATAGAAATAGTTGCACGCACGTTGATGATCTTCAAACTCTGCATCAAGGGAGGTTCTAGGATCAGACCTTTAGGGGGGCTCAGCCCCTAATGAGAATGTGACACGCGTACAGTGCCTTGCAAAAGTGTCTGCTAAATCAGTAGTTTCACTGGACAACAATGAATATGTGTATTTATTAGGGCTGTCAAAATAGCGCGTTCATTTTGATTAATTAATCTGAGAAAATTTTTAAAAAAATAACGCAGATTAATCCGTTCCATATTGACGTTTGACCCGGAGCCATTCTAGCCACCATTCGACTGTAAAATGAACATTGACATATATATAATGGACCAATAGACCCCGTTGCTCTGGACGGAGACCAGTGAAAGATATTAGAAGCACTTTTCCGGTGATCTCTTGCTTTACTGCACAGCCTCCAACTGACAGAGACAACGTAGATGTGACGTGAGCAACGTGTCTGAAAGTGTGAAGTCTTCTGGTAGCTGTGCCGAGAGAAATCTCAATCATTCCCAATCTTACAGAGACGGAGAGTGTAGGTATATGTAAGGAGATAACATAGACACAGGCTAATTACTGATCACTAACATGCTAGTTAACATTAGTGATTAAACCTAAACAGATAATGGAAGTCCAAACTGCCTGTGAGCTTCTCCTGTACTATACGGTAATTCCTCTACTGTGTGACAGTAAGTCTCGTGGTTATGACCCAATCGTTAGCCTATTTTTATAAAAGCGTCTGCTACGGAGCCATAACGTGAGGTACAAGGTAATGGAGCCTTTTATACATTGTCGTGTTTCTTTAGAAATAAACAGACAAATAGAGTCTTTAAACGCTTCAGATGTAAAGTTATTCGCCGTCAAGTGACGTAAAAACGTAAAAAATGGCGGTCAGTGTAATGCTAACAGGAGGTGATCGCTTTGTAGCAACAAAATGGCGCCATCGGAGGTTCGCGTTCTGAAGCGAAGCTTACCCCCTTGAAAATGAAGGAGGGAGACGAGGATGTGCTGCCTGGATCATTGATTGGAACATGTAGCTACTTGTTACTTCTTCCTGCCAACCCTGGCTACCGAAATCTGGTGCCCCTGATATGTCTGCTCTTCTCTCTGATGCTCTGAGACGGACGATACAGGCAACACAAACACCGCTGCACGGGACGCTAGTTAACACTATACTCGACAGCAGCTAACGTTAGCCTACCGCTAGCTAGTAGCTGGATTAAACACCGTTAAAATGCTGACAGCTAACGCTAAACGGTGTAAAGTTTGACTGTGTTTTACTGTAGAGGATTCAACACCGGTGTGTAACAGTCTGCTAGCCTGACCAGCCAGCTGTCACTAGGCTTCGTCTAGATTTCTAGGCTAACAATCTGCAGCCATAGACAGTATATAATGGACCAATAGACCCCGTTGCTCTGGACGGAGACCAGTGAAGGCTATTAGAAGCACTTTTCCGGTGATGGCCAGCTTTACTGCGCAGCCTCCAACTGAGAGAATGTGACGTGAGCAACGTGTGAAGTCTTCTGGTAGCTGTGCCGAGAGAAATTTCAATAATTCCCAATCTTACAGATACGGAGAGTGTAGGTATATGTAAGGAGATAACATAGACACAGGCTAATTACTGATCACTAACATGCTAGTTAACATTAGTAATTAAACCTAAACAGCTCATGTAAGTCGAAACTGCCTGTGAGCTTCTCCTGTACTATACGGTAATTCCTCTACTATGCGACAGTAAGTCACTTGGTTAGGACACAATCGTTAGCTTATTTTTACAAAAACGTCTGCTACGGAGCCATAACGTGAGGTACAAGATAATGGAGCCTTTTATACATTGTCGTGTTTCTTTGGAACTAAACAACGGAGAAATAGAGTCTTCAAACATTTCTGATGTAAAGTTAGTCAAGTGACGTAAAAAAAAATGGCGCTCAGCGGAATGCTAACAGGAGGTGATGGCCAGTTAGCAACAAAATGGCGCCATGATGGCTCGAGTTCTGCAGCGAAGCTTAACCCCTTGTCTGCAGCTGCCGTCGGAAAAATAACACAGACGGCGCGTTCAATGAAACTGGTAAACTACAGCCTCGTGGTGCATTTGAAGTTATTGTAAATGTCCTTTTACCATCTGGTGGTCGTTTTTATCGTTCAACAGCAATTTACTAGTGAAATAAGTTATTGTTATTGTTATAGATTATTGTCAAATCATTTAATTTTGACCATATGGCCTTAGCAATAAACAAGCCCTTCTTTAATGTCACCGACTGTTGTTTAGTACCCTTCTTTTTTCTTTTCTTTTTTTACTTTCTTAAAAAGTATTGGTTCAGGCACCGTTAATTATGTATGCGATTAATTAATCACAGAGTATGTAATTAATTCGATTACATTTTTTAATTGATTGACAGCCCTAGTATTTATTATTATAACAGAGGATAAATGCAAAATATTTAACATATAAAAATAACTACGAAAGTCCCTTTATGGACTACCAGAATCAGATAAATTGATAATGAAGTGTAAACAATAAATAAATAAAAAATAACCCTTTCCTTGACTGGGTTACAGGTGCATAGCTTCGGCAACAGCCACACAGGATATTTAACCTGTTTCTTTGAACCTGTAATTGTTTGTCCTCTGTCACTAAAAGACAAGTTCTCAAACTCTCACTTGAAGCATTAAAGTTGATTTTAAAAAAGAAAAAAAAATGTTTTTTTTATTATTATAATTTTTAGGGGGGCTGAGATGAAATTAAGGAGCTGCTGGTTGTGTTCAGGTTCCGAAGATGTCTGTAAAATAACTTTTGTTTGTTTGTGTTTTGCAGGTTTAACACGGAAGAAGAGGCTCTGGCGATCGCCAACGCATCGAACGTCGGGCTGGCAGGTGAGTGCGTCTCTCTGAGCTCAAGCAGGCAAAGAAAATGTTTCTATGTTTTTGGCACTTTTTTGACGAATTGTTGGTGCTTTTTCCAAAGTTCTTGGCATTTTCTTCCGTGTTTTTTTTTTTTTTTTTTTTTCTCATTGTGTGTTGCTTTTCCCAACATTTTGTTGTTTATACATTTTTGGCGCTTATTTCAACATCACATTAATTCTGGAGTAAAAAAAAAAACTTTAAAAACAGGTCAGATTTGACCCGAGGACAACATGAGGCCTAAACCTTGCTATGATCTGATTTCGTCTGTCCTCAGGTTATTTCTACTCACAGGATGTCAGTCAGATCTGGCGGGTGGCCGAGGCGTTGGAGGTGGGGATGGTCGGAGTCAACGAGGGCCTGCTGTCCACCTCCGAGGCCTCGTTCGGGGGGGTCAAACAGTCCGGTTTGGGCCGCGAAGGCTCCAAGTACGGCATCGACGAGTACCTGGAGGTCAAGTACATGTGCTTCGGAGGCCTCAAACCCTGAAACCTAACGGAGCGGCGCCGCAGGTCCAGACTGTGGTACTACACACTCGTTTAACTGCAGTAATCATTATAGGTCCTAACTGTGGATCTCCGGTTTGAATTGATTTAATTTTCAAAAAGTTTCTATATCAGAAATGTTTCTTTCCACCAAATTTTCAAAAGAAAGTAACGTGGATGGTTCCCTACAACACTCTTCACAAGTAAAATAACTGATCAATACTTTCATTGAATTTGGGTGTTTTATTTAATTTTATTAATTAATGTCGGAAAAAACTTCTTAAACATGGGAGAAAAACACAAAAAAAGTGACAAAAAGATCGGAAGTAGTGACAAATAAACTAAGATAAAAGTGACAAAAGTGTCAAAAGAACGTTGAAAAAAACATTTTAAATTTTGAAAATTCTGATTTTTTTTTCCTAAACATAAAACAAGCAACACAAAGGTCAGCTTAATGCTTTATTGTTCACATTTACAAACATTTCTTTGTTAATTTTTACAAGAGAGAAGAAGATTTTTAACATGACTAACTCGTGAGTCACACATAGTTATAAACTCCCCAAATCCAATAAAGACCAGGACAGAAAGACCAGGACAGAGTTCATGCTAACATTAGCATGAACTCTGTCCTGGTCTTTAGTGGATTTGAAAAGCATCATCCATGTTTCAGTCCCGAACGCCGCTTCTTCATGCCACAAAATAATGCAGTTTGCTAATAAATATCCCTTTCGGAAAAACAGAAAAAAGAAGCTGCAACACCGCCGCACACTTGATTATGGAAGAAAAGGGGGATTAACTGTGATGAAATAAATAAATGCACAAAACCTTTTTTGCTAGATTTTTGTAAAATCATTGTATTGAACATCGCGATGTTGACATCCTGTAGAAGCCTGTTCATGTAAAAATCTGTATTTTTTATGATTAAAATACTTATATATGTTTTCAAAGTGGGTCTAAAAATTATTCCAAGCATCAGAATTTGGTCATTTATACAAAAATGTGTCAGCGTATTTGTCTTGTGTTTGGAACATTAGCAAGTTTCTGAAGTCCTTGAAACACATTTCAATAATGTCTGTAAAGCCCAGTTCAGACCAAAGATTGTTGAAACTTGCAGCTACTTGCAACGCTCCGGTCTGCAGCGTTCTGAAAGCTGCGACTTTAATGAGACAAGACGGTGTATCATCTGCATAGCAACGAATCTCTGTACTTCTGTTCTAACTTCAGACTTTCAGGCTTTTGGGTAGCTGGATATATCATTTGTAGGGTCTTAAAATATGAATGAGGAGAGTGATAGTGAGATGCTTGCTACAGCTGCATTTCTAGTAGAGATGAAACAGAGAAAATGTTTTATTTCTCTGATTCTCTGCTTTGTTCTATCACCAGCGCTGCTCCCTCTCTTCAGTCTCTCTTTAGTCTCTCAATGCCAGACCTTCCTCTACAGCGCTGTGGAGGAGGGTCTGGCTAGTCCACACAGCATTCCTGGATGGGAGAAAAACGTGCTCTGGTTTATTGGCATTTCTTTAAATCAATCACAATCGTCGAGACAAAATAACCTCTGGAGGGAACTTGTTTTGGTGGAACGTGTAGTAGTTTTAGTCGTGCAACTTCCGCTTCAGACCGCTGAAACTTTTACTGCAACGATCCAAAATGATTTCATTTCGCAGAGAGTCTATGGTCTGAACTGGGCTTTAAACATCTGTGTTGCTAAAACATGTTCATAAATACATAAATGAATATAAAATGTTGAACACGCGGCATAATGTGAATGTTAGGACGCCAGCTTTTAACATGTATGCATGCACTTATTTTTATTTTTTTAAGCATATTTCTTTCTGGAGATAAATCCCACTAGAAGATGTAAGTTATTATTGTGGTACAGTAGTTTAATAAATACCTTGCAGGGCTCCACACTAACTTTTTGCCTTGGTTGCACTGGTGCGCCTAACTTTTTTTATTCAGGTGCACCAGCAAAAAATTTAGGTGCACCCAAATTTTTCCTCGCATTGCCGTAACGCTGATACACGATATATAGCTCTGTATCTTTTAACAAAGTGGGCTAAATGTTAAGTTTAAGCCACTTTTCACAAGCTCTTTTATTAAAACCGATTGTGATTAAAATAAAATGCAAAGACAGGGTTTCCTTTACCAGTTAGAAAATATACAGCTGCAACACATGTAAATGAAAGTTATCTAAAATAAATAGCCTAGGATATATAAAAATATATATATATATCTGAGAAAGCTCCTTCGTAAGCTTTCAACAACAATAACAGACTGATTAAAAGAGAAAGAGGACGCCCGGATAGCTCAGTTGGTAAATATAGAGGTTCGACTCCGACCTGCGGCCCTTTCCTACATGTCATCCCCCCCCTTCTCTCTCCACTTTCATGTCTTCAGCTTTCCTATCAAAATAAAGGCCGAAATCTTAAAAAAACAAAAAAAAGAGCGACCGAAAGCCAGGGGGAGTGTGATGGACTGAAGCGTATGCTAGGCTACTCAGAGAGTGACGGCTGACTCATTAGCGGCGTTACACCCGTATTGTGTAGGCTATGAAATGTCTTTATCGTCACTGCGCTGCATTTTTATGAACTATGATCCAGCAGTTTTACTCAACCAACTGAAGCTAGTTGCATTTAATAACTTCTAATGTGTTTTTCGCCGTGGCGGCCGCAGTAACAGAGAGTTACCAGCGGAAACACTAGTACCAATACAGGTTTCCTTCTCATACTTAACAATATACAGCTGTGGTAATAACAATTAAAACTGTAGACAAATGTCGGGTGTTTGGACCAGCGGCGCTACGTCTCTCCATGTTGCCGTGTGTGAGTGAATGGGGGAGGGGAGATCCAAACACAGGCACGGCTTTCCAGAAGGAATTGGTCATGTACCGCAACATTAAACCATATCGGTAGAAACGACATCGCTTCGTTAGTGGAGAGGCAGCGGATGCGAGGACGTTAGGTGCACCGGTGCGACCTAGGAAACATCTTAGTCGCACCCTTACACATTTTGGTCGCATTTGCGACCAAATTGGTCGCACTCTCGAGCCCTGGCTTGTTACTGTGTAGATTGATGTTGGGCAGGTTTTGTTTTAAATCTCTGACCGATAACCACAGGAAGTAAAGTCTTGGTTGCCAATGTTATAAGTGCCATAAAACAGACTTTTATTTCATACAGCATTCTAATGTGACGTGAAAATTGTCTTAACTGTGATATAATGTTGTGGTCATAGTTAATGTAAAATGAGGGGATACATTTTTGTATTTCTGATTATAGATATTAATGGATAATTAAAGAGGAAATTGTAATATTACATGTTGTGGTGATTTCTTTTTATGGCATGTAACTACAGGAGCATTGATACTGAAGTTTTTACTCAAACAATTTAACGGTTGAAAGGTATTATTTTGTCTACATAACATGTTTTGGTGATAACAATGTTTTTAGAAAAGCATTGAAGGACATAAACATGACCAGGGCTTTAAATTAACTTTTTTGATCACCAGCCAACACGGCTACTAGGTTTTTAAAGTTACCTGCCAGTCAGATTTGCCACTAGCCACGTTTGTTTTTTCCTAGTCTCGCTTTGCCAGACCTTCCTCCACAGCGCTGCGGAGGAAGGTCTGAGGAAATTTCTTGGCTCAAAACAGGCCAACCTGATTCAAGCAGATGCAGAGTTGTTTGCTTCATTCATTACTGGCCAAAATGGCTAGTAACTTTAAAATGTTTGGGTGTCAATTTAAAGCCCTGAACATGACAGATTTAGAGTTGTTGGAAGGTGATTAGTGTCTGTTTTGACGCGCTATGTTAGCGGGTTCCTCCTGCTTCCAGTCTTTGTGCTAAGCTAGGCTAAACACATCGTAGACTTTCTTTAGGTAATGAAATTTAAACAAATTAAAAACATTTTGTAGTCTCTGTTAGTTCAGGAAAGCTGTGTCGAACGCAACAGTTTTGTTAAGTTTGAGATAAATCAATAAGGGGCCAGACATTTGAGGATGTCAAATTGGACTTTTCGGGAAACATGGTTCCATATCTTTCACCATTTTCTGACATTTTAGAGACCAAACTACTGATCCATTCATCCAGGAAATCATCCACAGATTAATCGATGATAAAATAATCGTTAGCTGCTGCCCTAGATCGGTGACTAGCTTGTTAACAAGATACAACGTGTGAATCAAACGGACTTTGCAGTTGTTGGAAGGTGGATTTTTCCCGTTTTGTTGGTACTAGGCTAGCAGTTTCTCCCTGCTTCCAGTCTTTGTGCTAAGCTAGGCTAACCTCGTCCTAGACGCACAGTTGAAACTATCCATCTTCTCATGTGGCTCTGGGGAAAGACAAGTTCTAAAAATGTCTGCTTCTTCTTAAAATCTCTACCTTAAAAGTCTGCATTTCAGGAGTGAATATGCCAACACAGGTCTTCAAGGTTGTCTTATTGTAAAGAATCATCCAAATATCTCACAATTTTTTTTTTTGCCCAAATGTGGATGTCTGAACCCACATGATCCTGAGTGAGGAGTCGCAGGTCTGTCCTTTAAGTCGTTTTGAAGGAGTTTGAGCCTGAAATGGGACGCTGGTTCATCTTACTGACTCTCACAGAAACAGGATTTCTGGGTAATGAAGTCCTTCAAGTGAAAGCTTTCGCTGCCACTTGAGGCTGCCAGAGTGCAAACGTCCCAGAGGAGTCCCGCCTGCGTCACAGGTAGGTCGGCTGGCCCCGTCAGCCAAAGGCATTGCCGTTGCGTGCAGCCTGGCCGCTGGTCCGGTTCCTGCTGCGGACGGGTCGGTCCCGGCTGAAGATGGTGTCCTGGTCGCTGTCCAGCTCCGACTCTGACATCATCAGGCTAGAGTTGTGATCTGTGCTGCGGTGTTTGATACCTGCAGAGAGGTAAGGTGTTTGATTCTTAAAGGGACAGTTCACATCCAATTCCAAAATCCATATTGACCTCTAATGTCTTGTGCTATTAATCAGTTTAGATACTAAACTGAAAATATATTTATTAGATTAGATGTGGAGCTCAAAGTGCCAAAAAATACCTTTTTTCAAAAAAAATCAACTGCAATGTCTGCAGAAATCAAGACGCGGTTACTCAAGTTAATCCACAGACCTGGGGCACGTTAAATCTCAAGACCTTGTGCACCGTTCTCCTCCGGTTTCCTGGCTGAACGACCGGTTTCCTTGGAAACCGTGAAACTGGGTGCAGCGGCTTTCAGATATGGTTTCTCTCGTTTATTGGCTGTGTCACAGGTGATACCCAATCAGCAGAGACGTGTCTGTAAACTGTCATAATAAAAGGGCAGAGCGCTTGTGCACACAACAGTTGTCCCTAACCTAGCTCTGGGGAGCTTATTACCCGGAGTCCATATGTTTTTTTCACCCAGCAGTTTTCCTGGGATTAGGGTGGTACCTAAATCATGGTTGCAGCTATCGCTATGGTCCTGCTCCGTGCCCTGCTATGCCCTGCTACATCCTGCTACGCTCTGCAGTGCCCTGCTACGCCTTGTAACGCCCTGCAGTGCCCCGCTACGCTATGAACTACTAAAACTACTATTTCTATTGTGACTATTATCGCCACTGTTCATCACCCCCCCAACCGGCACCCTGGAGTCTGGATCTGTCCCAGGTTTCTCCCTAAAAGGAGTTTTTCCTCGCCACTGAATGCTTCCTCTTGGGGGAATTACTGGAATTGTTGGGTCTTTGTAAATTATAGAGTGTGGTCTAGACCTACTCTATCTGTAAAGTGTCTCGAGATAACTCTTGTTATGATTTGATACTATAAATAAAATTGAATTGAATTGAATTGAACAGGGTGTTCAACGCACCCCCGTGACCCTGGATACAAGCGTTGGAGGCGGAGCTTGGTTCATTCCTCAGTGGCACATGAAGCCATAGAGCACACGCACTAGAAAACCCCGCTGCTTCCTTTTTAGCACTCCGCCAACTTGACTGGTTTTTAAACGATCACCTGGCTCTGCTAGACTTTCCAAAACATTATCGCACCGAATGGATCAAATTCTGATAGAACAAGAAGTCATTTTGCGGGAGTTGTGACGCTCAAAAATATGTGGTATGGTAATACGTTCACTACACTTTTAAAACGAGGCTACGTCTATTTAGGAGACAGGAAGTGCGTAGCGATTTATACCATTGGTGCTATCTTTAATTATAGAGAATCTTTGCTTGCTTTCTGTATTTGGTCACGGTGGGTGTGAAACGCATTGGCGCAGGTGTGTTTAGGGCGTGCCCAAATCCACTTTTGCTAGTTTTACGGCAGAAAAAAGGGTCAGTGCACCGGGCTCCTGGTCCTAAAGGGTTGTACTTAGTGTCTTCGTTAATCAGAGGTGTGTTTTGGGCGTAACATGCAATCAACCAATCAGAGATCGTCTCCCATTCCCTTTAAAAGCCAGGCGCGTTTGGACCTTGGAGAATTGCTGTTATGATGGAGGATTTGAACACACCTCCCTGTTAGACCAGCATGACCAGAATGCACCTGAACACACCTCCCTGTAAGACCAGCACGCCGATGGGCGCAGGTGCATTTGTTATTTAAACGACGTGGGTGCTGGACGGGAAACTGACAACTGTGTTGGTCTTAAACTAGCAAAGACACTTGCGTCGGGCTTTGCGCTGCGTCGGATACAAGGTAGTGTCTGTTGTCTGTCTTTGCATTGCGTTGAGTTGTCAGGGCCACCATACAGTCAGGACCAAAGACTTTCTGAATAATCAAAGTGACTCGGCGCCCAGATAGCTCGGTTGGTAGAGCGGGCGGCCATGTGTAGAGGTTTAACCTCGACGCAGCGGACCCGGGTTTGATTCCGGCCTGCGGACCTTTGCTGCATGTCATTCCCCCTCTCTCTCCCCTTTCACTACTTCAGCTTTCCTATCATTAAAGGCCTAAAATGCCCAAAAAAATAATCTTTAAAAAAAAAAAGTGACTCACTGAATTTGGGTCTGAGCTCCACCCGCTCCTGTTCGTCCATGTTGTCCAGGATGGTGTATTTGGTTTTCTTCCTCACTTTGTTCTGTCGTCTCCTGAACACAGGAGACACAAACGGGCCGTTCAGACACACAGTGAGGCTGCGACGCCATCAGCACAACAACCGGTTTGAACAAGTCAAAACATCTGCAGCCGGTATCGTGTGTGGACGTGCGTTCACCTCTTGCAGCAGCAGATGGCGGCCCAGCTGACGGACAGGATGAAGACCACGAGCATGAAGCTGGTCAGGATGACATACAGCACCCTCCACTCTGACAGGAAGAACAAATCACCACGGTTACATAAAACCTGATGCATCGAACTACAAAGCTAGGACCATCTGTGTGTCTGTGTGTGTGTGTCTGTCTGTCAAATATCTCATAAACCTTTCATCCGATCTACTTCACTCTTGGCTTCCTGGGTACCCGATGAACTTGGGGTTTTCAATTTGGAGCCGTTTGGACAACATTGGATGTTGGATATTAATAACCTGTGAATAAAACTAAACGAACGCACAATAAAGCTTGAGGGGGGACAAAAAGAGCAGCCTGCAACACTGGCTTCACTTCTTCCGTGTCTACCTTTCACAATAAAAGCCCAGGTCAAATTCACTCAGAGCATTTCGCTAAGAGGAAACTCAATGAAAAAATAATTTTTGCAGACACTAGATGGCAAACTAAAGCCAGACACTATATCGTATTAAGATGCTGTAAGCAGACGGCAGAAGGTAACGCCATCTCCGAGCTGACTGGACAAAGAGAGCAGTCTTCCTCCATCTCACTCAGACTCACTGGAGCAGTGGCAGCAAAAACTGTCCTGTCCTGTTAATAGTGTCGTGAGTAGTGTCCTGTGACTCCCAGACACTGTCCTGTCACTCCCATGACTGTCCCGGGACAGTCAGACACTGTCCTGTCCACTGTCCTGTGACTCCCAGACACTGTCCTTTGATTCCCATGACAGTCCCGGGACAGTCAGACACTGTCCTGTCCACTGTCCTGTGACACCCAGACACTGTCCTGTGATTCCCATGACTGTCCCGGGACAGTCAGACACTGTCCTGTGACTCCTATGACTGTCCCGGGACAGTCAGACACCGTCCTGTACACTGCCCTTAGACTCCCAGACACTGTCCTGTGACTCGATTGTGTTAGTGTGCTGCTAACTTATATCACTAATTACATTACATTACTGCATTACCGTTGACAAAATACCTTCTATTTAAATCCATACTTTAATGGTATTATATAAGCCACTAAGCCTGTTTGGAAATAAACACCTTTGCTGAAATTCATGCAATATCTTTGATGAAAAAGTACTTTTATGTTATCGACTCAGGAATCAGTATTTCTTGTGTATCTTGGTTCAGGAGTTTGGGTCATTATTTCTTGGAAATGTAGTTTTTTCTGGTATTACATTCTTCCTTGAACTTCTAACTGATTTATAAGTCATGATATTTTAATCTGATGCCAATGATCAGCGCTTTATAATTACCACAGTTGCTCTCTCCGTCGCCTAGGTAACGACGAATCAGGTTCTCCGTCCAGAAGGGGTCGCATGCACACTGCTTGGTGATTGGATCACACTGACCATGGCCCGAACAGCGAAGCAAACACACTGAAGAAAACAGGACAGAGAGAAAGATGATGGTAAGATGCCATTCAAAAATTAAACGTTTGTTCTGAAGAGAAAAAAAACAACTGCTGTTGTTGCAGCCATCCTACAGGGCAAATGCACACTATCAGTTAGCGTTAGGGCTGGACAATTAATCGCAATTCTATCGAAATCGCAATATGGACTAGTGCAATATCCAAATCACGCGGGGCAATATGGCAGGCAGGGCCCCATTTTTGTTAAAGGCTAAATGTGTGTCAAACCATTCTGAATGAAGTATTGTGGTGCTGCAGAGATGTCCTGGCCTACAGATCCTATCATACAGACTAAAGAAAAAAATCTTTGTTTGGTACAGATCCTCGCAAAAATCACACTGTAATCATTTTCATCTTTTAGATCTGAATGAAAATGAGAATAACTCTTCAAGTGTCTGACAACATTATGGGATGGATCCCTACAGAGATAGACCTTTTAGTTAAAGAGTAAGATCATTTTAGTTTAACATGAAACAGCCCCGAAATCACCATCACCAAACTCCACCAGACTCCATGTAAATAATCAGGACTTTTAGCGTGTATAGAGCCAGCATATTTCCACCAGACTCCATGTAAATAATCAGGACTTTTAGCGTGTATAGAGCCAGCATATCTCCACCAGACTCCATGTAAATAATCAGGACTTTTAGCGTGTATAGAGCCAGCATATCTCCACCAGACTCCATGTAAATAATCAGGACTTTTAGCGTGTATAGAGCCAGCATATCTCCACCAGACTCCATGTAAATAATCAGGACTTTTAGCGTGTATAGAGCCAGCATATCTCCACATGTAAATGGGTGAATTAAGGGTTTATTTAAACCAAACCAGAGTGGTGATTGTTTGAACAGTGGAAAGATGAACCAAGACGGCTTCTGTTTTACAGTATTTTGTTTCTGTTGACTTTGAAAGAAGCGTGTTTTACGAGGAAAACGTTTGGTGAGAGTTGGAGAGAGGAGTACCGGGAAGAGTTGTGTTGACGCACAGATAGCGTAGCTTACTGTTGTCTAAAAGATTTCCAAGTTCATGGCTAAAAATTTGGATGATTTCGAGAAGTTTGCAGTGTTTGAACTCACGGACGGTGTCGACTCTCAGCACTCTGAACAGCAGATAGTCGCTCTTCTCTCGGAGCAGCTGGTTCCTCAGCAGACCCACCAGCGTGGAGCCGGGGGTCGGCCCAGAGGGGCCCCGCACCGAGAACCGCAGCACCGTGCTACACACACACACACACACACACACACACACACACACAAAGACACACATATATACAGAGACACAGACATGGACACAGACACACATGCACGCACACACATACACACACAGAAACACACATTCACACACACACAGAAACACACACACACACACAGGCACGCACGCACGCACACAGAAACGCACACATACATACACACACACACACACAGTCACACACAAACACACACACACAGACACACACATGCACACGCAAACATACAGAGACCATATCCATTTATATCTTTAAAGATGTTAAAACATTGAAGCATTTCTTGATCAAAGAGTTTATTTTCTGTATTTAAAACAGATTTGATTTCTTGAATTGTTTTTCTTTTAGGTTAAGACATTTCTTTTAAATGTTTTCTTACTAAATAATCAGAATACTTTTGTTTCTCGTATTTAAATGTATAGTTTATGTTCAATGTATATTAAACATTAAAACACTGTTAAGAAAGAGAGCGATCAGCGTCCTGGTACCTGAGGTGCGAGTGTCCCAGCAGCGCTTGGACCTGGATGTCGCCGTCGAGGACGTGCAGCAGCGCGGCGAGCTGTCGGACCACCGTGTCCCTCTGAGCCACGCTGACCTGGGACACCGCCACCAGCATCTCCAGCTCCACCGCGTCACCTCCATCCGGCTCTACGGCGGAGACACAGCAGGGTCACACGTCACTACGTTAAGGTCACTGCATTACGGTCACTACATTAAGGTCACTACGTTAGGGTCACTACGTTAAGGTCACTACGGTAGGGTCACTACGGTAGGGTCATTACGGTAGGGTCACTACGGTAGGGTCACTACGTTAAGGTCACTGCATTACGGTCACTACGTTAAGGTCACTACGTTAGGGTCACTACGTTAAGGTCACTACGGTAGGGTCACTACGGTAGGGTCACTACGGTAGGGTCACTACGTTAAGGTCACTGCATTACGGTCACTACGCTAAGGTCACTACGTTAGGGTCACTACGTTAAGGTCACTACGGTAGGGTCACTACGGTAGGGTCATTACGGTAGGGTCACTACGGTAGGGTCACTACGTTAAGGTCATTACGGTACAGTCACTACGGCACGGTCATTACGTTAAGGTCACTACGGTACGGTCACTACGTTAGGGTCACTACGTTAAGGTCACTACAGTACGGTCACTACGGTACGGTCATGACGTTAAGGTCACTACGTTAAGGTCACTACGGTACGGTCACTACGGTACGGTCACTACGGTACGGTCATTACGGTACGGTCATTACGTTACGGTCACTACGGTACAGTCACTACGGTACAGTCACTACGTTAAGGTCACTACGGTACGGTCATTACGTTACGGTCACTACGGTACAGTCACTGTGTTAAGGTCACTACGTTACGGTCACTACGTTAAGGCCACTACGGTACGGTCACTACGGTACTGTCACTACGTTAAGGCCACTACGTTACGGTCACAATGTTAGGGTCACTACCTTAAGGTCACTATGGTAGGGTCACTACGGTATGGTCATTACGTTAAGGTCACTACGGTAGGGTCACTACGGTACGGTCAATATGTTAAGGTCAATATGTTAAGGTCACTACGGTACGGTCACTACGGTAGGGTCACTACGGTACGGTCAATATGTTAAGGTCACTACGGTACGGTCACTACGGTAGGCTACGGTACGGTCAATATGTTAAGGTCAATACAGTACGGTCACTACGGTAGGGTCACTACGGTACGGTCAATATGTTAAGGTCACTACGGTACAGTCACTACGGTAGGGTCACTACGTTAAGGTCAATATGTTAAGGTCACTACGGTACAGTCACTACGGTAGGGTCACTACAGTAAGGTCAATATGTTAAGGTCACTACGGTAGGGTCACTACGGTACGGTCAATATGTTAAGGTCACTACGGTACAGTCACTACGGTAGGGTCACTACGGTAAGGTCAATATGTTAAGGTCACTACGGTAGGGTCACTACGGTACGGTCAATATGTTAAGGTCACTACGGTACAGTCACTACGGTAGGGTCACTACGGTACGGTCAATATGTTAAGGTCACTACGGTAAGGTCAATATGTTAAGGTCACTACGGTACAGTTACTACGGTAGGGTCACTACGGTAAGGTCAATATGTTAAGGTCACTACGGTACGGTCACTACGGTAGGGTCACTACGGTACGGTCAATATGTTAAGGTCACTACGGTACAGTCACTACGGTAGGGTCACTACGGTACGGTCAATATGTTAAGGTCAATACAGTACGGTCACTACGGTAGGGTCACTACGGTACGGTCAATATGTTAAGGTCACTACGGTACAGTCACTACGGTAGGGTCACTACGTTAAGGTCAATATGTTAAGGTCACTACGGTACAGTCACTACGGTAGGGTCACTACAGTAAGGTCAATATGTTAAGGTCACTACGGTAGGGTCACTACGGTACGGTCAATATGTTAAGGTCACTACGGTACAGTCACTACGGTAGGGTCACTACGGTAAGGTCAATATGTTAAGTTCACTGCGGTACAGTCACTACGTTAGGGTCACTACGGTACGGTCAATATGTTAAGGTCACTACGGTACAGTCACTACGGTAGGGTCACTACGTTAAGGTCAATATGTTAAGGTCACTACGGTACAGTCACTACGGTAGGGTCACTACAGTAAGGTCAATATGTTAAGGTCACTACGGTAGGGTCACTACGGTACGGTCAATATGTTAAGGTCACTACGGTACAGTCACTACGGTAGGGTCACTACGGTAAGGTCAATATGTTAAGTTCACTGCGGTACAGTCACTACGTTAGGGTCACTACGGTACGGTCAATATGTTAAGGTCACTACGGTAGGGTCACTACGGTACGGTCAATATGTTAAGGTCACTACGGTACAGTCACTACGGTAGGGTCACTACGGTACGGTCAATATGTTAAGGTCACTACGGTAAGGTCAATATGTTAAGGTCACTACGGTACAGTTACTACGGTAGGGTCACTACGGTAAGGTCAATATGTTAAGGTCACTACGGTACGGTCACTACGGTAGGGTCACTACGGTACGGTCAATATGTTAAGGTCACTACGGTACGGTCACTACGGTAGGGTCACTACGGTAGGGTCAATATGTTAAGGTCACTACGGTACAGTCACTACAGTAGGGTCACTACGGTAAGGTCAATATGTTAAGGTCACTACGGTACGGTCACTACAGTAGGGTCACTACGTTAAGGTCAATATGTTAAGGTCACTACAGTACAGTCACTACGGTAGGGTCACTAGGGTAAGGTCAATATGTTAAGGTCACTACGGTACGGTCACTACGGTAGGGTCACTACGTTAAGGTCAATATGTTAAGGTCACTACGGTACAGTCACTACGGTAGGGTCACTACGGTACGGTCAATATGTTAAGGTCACTACGGTACAGTCACTACGGTAGGGTCACTACGGTAAGGTCAATATGTTAAGGTCACTACGGTACAGTCACTACGTTAGGGTCACTACAGTACGGTCAATATGTTAATGTCACTACGGTACAGTCACTACGGTAGAGTCACTACGGTACGGTCAATATGTTAAGGTCACTACGGTACGGTCACTACGGTAGGGTCCCTACGGTAGGGTCCCTACGTTAAGGTCAATATGTTACGGTCACTACGGTACAGTCACTACGGTAGGGTCACTAGGGTAAGGTCAATATGTTAAGGTCACTACGGTACGGTCACTACGGTAGGGTCACTACGTTAAGGTCAATATGTTAAGGTCACTACGGTACAGTCACTACGTTAGGGTCACTACGGTACGGTCAATATGTTAATGTCACTACGGTACAGTCACTACGGTAGGGTCACTACGGTACGGTCAATATGTTACGGTCACTACGGTACAGTCACTACGGTAGGGTCACTACGGTACGGTCAATATGTTAAGGTCACTACATTAAGGTCACTACGGTACGGTCACTACGTTACTCAAAACACCTGTGTGGATGTTCAGGGCCTTTAAGACTTCGTGAAAACCTACCTGGCCGGACCTCCACGGTGCCGGTGGCGGAGCTGGAGCGCCCCTGAGCGTCGGTCACCCTAAGCTGGAACAGGTAGGTGCCCTCCACCAGGTTGGCCAGGTACAGGGAGGCCTGAGTCTCTGAGCCGTACAGCACGTCCTGCACACACACACACACACACACATATATACACACACACACAGATACACACACAGACGCATATATACACACACACGCATATACACGCACACAGACGCACACACACACACACACACACACCATACACACACACGCGCATATATTCACGCATGTACACACACGCATATACACACACACACACACAGATGCATCACAGGAGCCTTACTAAAGCAACTACCACATTATTGTCCATAGAATCAATATTATATCTTATTGTGATAAAACTCTAATCTACTTTTATCAAATCAGACTCGCGCTAATCTAATAAATGTTTTCTAAATCTGTTCTCTTGTGTTCGGTGTCAGAAGGTGTGTACTGACCCCGGCAGCAGGACTCTGGCTGTCTCGGACCCACAGGTAGCGCACCTCGGCCTGGTCTCCGTTGGTTACGGAGCCCCGGAGCACCAGAGAGTTGTTGGGCAGAGAGAGAGTGTGGCTGCCGCTGGCGTGAGCGACGGGAGGAAGACTTAGGGCTGCAGGAGGAAGGACGACAGGAAGAAACGTAGGAGTTAACATGGTGCTTGTCGAACTAAAGGTCAGTTCTGGTTCTTTAGGGTTGTAAAAAAAAACATTATTTTCATGACTGATTAAACATAAAATTAGGGCTGCACAATGAATTGCAATCTCATTGAAATCCCTATATGGACTATTGCAATATCCAAGTCGCAGACAATGTAGGACACATTTGGGATAATGTAAGTATGGGTACACAACGCAACAACATATAGAACATAGGTTGAGTCATTTTAAGACATTTTGGCGCGGAAAAGTTACATATTATCACTTCAGGGCCGGCCCATGGCATAGACAGTTTAGGGGGCCCAATGAGTAAAGAAAAGTGATAAAAATAACTAAAAAAATTTCAAAAACCACAACAAAAAATTTCTGAAACGATAGGGAAAGTGCGATGAAAAAAAAGGTAACGACATGCTGTTATCTCATTGGTTTGCGCTTTCGAAAGGTTAGCTGCAACTAGGTCAAAAGTTGAAATAATTTGAACTTTGAGTGCAGTGCAAAGCAGCAAATCCGAGCGGTTTGCGACTAGGCGCTGCACAATTAATCTTAATTTCATCCAAATCGCAATTTGGACTAGTGCAATATTCAAATCGGGCAATATTTGTTAATGGCAAAATATGTGTCAAACCATTCTAAATGAAGTATTGTGGTGTTGGAGAGACGTCCCGGCCTACAAATGGTATTCTACAGTCTAAATCATTATTAGTTTGGTAGAGATCCTCGCAAAAATCCCACTATAATCATTTTAATTGTTTAAATTTTTATATTTTTCAATGAAAATGAAAATTGTTGGGTGTAATTGTTTTATTTATTTATTTATTTTTTACATTTTTCCAAAAAATTGTAAAGAAAATTGACTTTGGGCCAGTAGCATTGTTTTTTACTTGCCCTCCTGGACAAGTAAAAAAAAAAAAACCTTAGCGTTGAACCCTGAACAGTCTGACCTTCCTGCACCCTGACAGTCAGCGTGGCGCTGTCTGTCGCCCCCTGCTGGTCACAGACAGTCAGTCTGAAGGTGTAGCGTCCAACCCGAAGGCCTGTCGCCATGGCTACTGCCTGGTCTGCTCCCTCCAGCGTTAAACCCGGTGGGCCGCTGCAAAAAACCGTGACGGAGAAAAAAACCCACAGGTGAAAGGGCTAAGAGTTATAAACAGAACACTGAACAGCAAGGCGTGTCTGCAACACGAGGACCCTTTCCTACCTGATGGCGTCCCAGTGGTAGCTGGCGATGCCACTGTCGTCGCTGCTTCCGCTGCCGTCGAGTGACAAGCTGCTCACCGGGAGAAGCAACTTCCTTTCAGGACCCACGACGGCCACCGGGCCACGGTTTGACCCTCCGGCCTCTGATTCTGAATAAAGAGAAGGGGGATAAAAAGGAGTATAAGAAACATGGAGAAATCCACTGGTGTATTTCTGCAGTATTTCTGTATTTTTAGCTGCCTGAAGACTTGAAACATGGACACTGGTAGGTGAAAAAAATGTGTGTATGTGTATATATGTGTACATATGTATGCATGTGTATATGTGTATGTATGTATGTGTATATGTGTATGCATGTGTATATGTGTATGTATGTGTATATGTCTCTGCATGTGTATATGTGTATGTATGTGTATATGTGTATGTGTATATGTCTCTGCATGTGTATATGTGTATGTATGTGTATATGTGTATGCATGTGTATATGTGTATGTATGTGTATATGTCTCTGCATGTGTATATGTGTATGTGTATATGTGTATGCATGTGTATATGTGTATGCATGTGTATGTGTATATGTCTCTGCATGTGTATATGTGTATGTATGTGTATATGTGTATGCATGTGTATATGTGTATGTATGTGTATATGTCTCTGCATGTGTATATGTGTATGTATGTGTATATGTGTATGCATGTGTATATGTGTATGTATGTGTATATGTCTCTGCATGTGTATATGTGTATGTATGTGTATATGTCTCTGCATGTGTATATGTGTATGCATGTATGTGTATATGTCTCTGCATGTGTATATGTGTATGCATGTGTATATGTATATGTCTATGCATGTGTATATGTGTATGCATGTGTATATGTGTATGCATGTGTATATGTGTATGTATGTATATGTCTCTGCATGTGTATATGTGTATGTATGTGTATATGTGTATGCATGTGTATATGTGTATGCATGTGTATATTTTTATGTATGTGTATATGTCTCTGCATGTGTATATGTGTATGCATGTGTACGTGTCTATGCATGTGTATATGTGTATGCATGTGTGTATGTGTATATGTGTATGTATGTGTATATGTCTCTGCATGTGTATGTATGTGTATAAGTCTCTGCATGTGTATGTGTATGCATGTATATATATATGCATGTATATGTGTATGGATGTGTATATGTGTGTGTAAGTATGTATATATGCATGTATATGCATGTGTATATGGGTATGCATGTGTATATATGCATATATGTGTATAAATGCATGAATGTTTGTATGTATATATAGGGGAAGCGTTTGTATATGTGTTTGCATTTGTGCATGTGTATGCATGTGTATGTATGTTTGTATGTGTATGCATGTGTGCATGTGTATGTATGTGTGTATGCATGTGTGTATATGTATGCATGTATGTGTATATATGTATGCATGTGTATATGTGCGTGTAAGTATGTATATATGCATGTACTATGTGTATTCCTACATATAAATGGGTGAAGAATTTGAGATTGTTTGTACAAAAGAAGAAAAAGGGGGTAGGACCAGAAAAGTTTTTTTTAACTTCTTCCTACTCCTTTCTGAAGATGAGAATCCTTATTTGAATCATTTACAATCATTTTGAATGATCTGTTGCTGAGTATTTTGCTTGCCTGTGCTGAGATGTACATGTTGTTATTTATCATTGATCTATTTATTTTTAACACGTTCCAAATAAACTGAACTAAACTGAGCTAAATATGCTCCTACAAATCTCCGAGGTTTCCCTGCTTTATGTGTAACTTTACCGGACTCTGCGGCGGGCGTAGCGGCGGGCGTGGTCACGGTTGGAGGGTTGGTGCTGGGAGCCGCGGGGGTGATGTGGTCGGAGGTCTCGGGTCGGTCTGTCTTCGGGGGGTGGGGGGGGCTGGCTGTGGCTGCTGACTGGAGCACCTTCAGCATGTCTGTGGAGCATCAGAAATTACACACATAATGTCATTAGTACCAGACCTAAACGGAAGCTGCAGATGTTTTCTCTCTGTGTGTGTGTGTGTGTGTGTGTGTGTGTGTGTGTGTGTGAGAGAGAGTGTGTGAGTGTGAAAGAGTGTGTGTGTGCGTGCACGTGTGTGAGAGAGAGAGAGTGTGAGTGAGAAAGAGAGAAAGTGTGTGTGTGGGAGAGGGAGAGAGTGTGTGAGAGAGAGAGTGAGAAAGAGAGAGTGTGTGTGAGAGAGAGAGAGTGTGAGTGAGAAAGAGAGAAAGTGTGTGTGTGTGTGTGTGTGTGTGTGTGTGAGAGAGAGAGAGAGCTTGAGAGTGAGAGTGAGAGTGTGTGTGTATGTATGTATGTGTTTGTGTGTATGTGTGTGAGAGAGAGAGCTTGAGAGTGTGTGTCCGTGTGTGTGTGTGTGTGTGTGAGAGAGAGAGCTTGTGAGTATGTGTGTATGTGTGTGTGAGAGAGGTTGTGTGTGTGTGTGTGTGTGTGTGTGTGTGTGTGTGTTACCAGTTGTGGGTTCAGGGGAAACTGAAGCATTAAGTTTAATTGTGTCTACAGGGTTTCCAGGGGAGACCTCCAGGGGTCGGTCTGCAGGGGAAGGAAGGAAGAAAGCACCTGTTTTAGGTCAGCTGGAGACTTTTGAGAAAAAGAAGAGAACTGCTTTTAGATCCGATCCCGATCTTTGTTTCTAATAACCTCTGGGTGGAAACCTCCTGCTTCCCGACAGTCTATCGCCGCTGAGCAAACGGGGACGAGGACCGCCTGTTTGATGCTTTCATATGTCAACACTTTGACTCGCGTTAGCTTGGAGCGCTAATGTACACTAATGTAACACTAGAGAACTTTTCCTCTTCGGTCCCCCTACAGGTTGGTAGCGGAATTGTCCATTACCGTTACCGTTATTCTTATGTCTCATTCGAACTACAGATCTGCTACCTGATCTGGCAAACTTGCACCAAAATAATGTACCTTAAAATAATGTTTCCAAAATTGTTTCAGTGGTCCATCAACTCGTAACAGGGTGAACGGCACTTCTGCATTTGCTTTGCGGCCCTCTATCGGCTATAACTGCACTAGGCAAGTTTGCCCTGATCGGGTAGCGGATCTGTAGTTCAAATGAGACCTAATGAGACACAGTGAGACCTAATGAGACATAATGAGACACAATGAGACATAATGACAGCGGTAACGGACAATTCCACTTCCAACCTGTAGGGGGACCGAAGCGGGAAAAGTTCTTTAGTGTTGCTTTAAGACTAAGAGCATTCACTTCTGGGTCTTTTCTTTGATTCCTCCACTGGTGAGCTCCAAAGTCAGACATTTTTAAATAATACTTTATGATTAAAATCATAAATACGCAGTTTTGAATGTGGTTGACAAACTTGAAATCGTACTTTAAGGTGTACCTGGCTGTGTGGGCGTGCTGGTGGGCCAATGGGGCGTGGCAGGGGTGGGAAGCAAAGTCCTTATATGGTCTTGTTGGGTGGAGACAGCTGTTGGTTTCTGTAGCAGTGACAGTGTCAGTGATGTGGCATCAGCGCCGCCTTGTGGCTCGGTCTGTAAAAAAAGATGTACAAAAATAAACATGAGTCATTAACATTAAGAGAGTCTTTGTGCTAAGCTAGGCTAACTATGTCTACGACTCCCTCTCTGTACTGAACACACAGACGTGACATCCATTAAACATCTCGATTTTGAAAGTAAACAGAAAAAAATTATATTTAAAGAAAAATGTTGAACATGGTGTGTTTGCTAGGGCGTGGGGACCAGTTTAGAAACATTTAAGGGGGCTGAGGGAAGAAGGTGCAGGATGAGAGGTCACATATATTAATACTGTAATAGTGATAGTTTCAAAGGAAATTTTACTCTCCTCTTTTGACTCCTGGTTTGCTCTTTAGTCTCTTCAAGTGCTCATTATATATCTTTTTTTGTGCACGTTATAGGTTTACAGAGTGAAAAAGCCCAAAGTCCCCCCCCCCAAAGGGACTTACCATCTCCAACAGAAAACACTGTTCACAAACTGCTCCAAACAGCTCTATTGTAGTCCAGCCTTTACTTCAGAGACCAACGTGGTCACTTTGTAACACACGTTATAATGCTTGGCTAGCTGCTAGCGTGGCACGCCCTCATACTCTGCTTCTGACTGGCTAGTAGTCCTTACCTAGGTACTGTCAGGGCCCGCCCTCATACTCTGCTTCTGACTGGCTAGTAGTCCTTACCTAGGTACTGAGCATGTGCGACTCCCAACAAAGATGGAACAGAAGTGAGATGTCTCACTCTGTAGCTAAAATAGAGAGCTCAACACACAGGGTGAAATGAGGAGCTGCAGCAATGTGCAGTACAACAAAAAAATGGTGTATTTTGAAAATAAAACCATGTAAATCTATTCTGATATAACATCTAAATACAATTATGAACCTGAAAATGAGCATAATATGAGCGCTTTAACATAAGTCTTGCTGTTTGCTTCCGTGCCTCATCATTGATGTTTGGAATCTCCCAAATAATTACAATTGCATGTTCTTGGTTGCTGCTGTATTGTTGTTATTGTATGAATAAGAAAATGGAAAAACAATGCTGCTTGTATGAACCAGTGCAATGTTGATCTGCAGTAAACATAAATGAAAACAAAAGTTAAACAATTTCTTTAAAACAAAACCAATTTAAGGATTTAATCTCAGTCCTTTAGTAGCCACATTATGTGCACTTGTTGGAGTGCTGCAATATCCTCATTAGCCTCATTAACCTGAATAACTTAATCACTCACTGTGTGCTCAGCAGCAGCAGGATCAGTTGGTCTCCCTGTTTTGCCCTCGTCTCCCTGACTCATGTTCCCCACAGAGGAGGCTCTATTCTGGGCCACGCTGCTCTCTGTCAGCCCCCTCTGTGGACTATCCTCTGCCTCTGATTGGTTGTACCCGTCTCTTCCCTTTAAGAGTGGCTGAATGGTCGTCATCTCAGCCTCCTTCTGGCTTCCCTCTGGATACTCCACATCCAGCACGCCTGGGTCGGAGAAGTCCTGCCAGGGCCCGTCGAACAGGGCGAGGTCCTTCAGGGCCTCCAGGTCTCCGGGGGCCTCGGAGGGCCGCAAGAGGGGCCTCCAGCGGCTGGCGTACGGCTCTCCTCTCACCAGAGACTGCAGCACCAGCGTCTGCGGCGACGCTCTCCGCAGGAAGGCGAGGATGGAGTCGGCTCCGGGTCTCTCAAGGGGCCGGCAGCTCTCCCTCTGCTGGCAGCTCAGGATGTAGCAGCGGCCCTCGAACAGCCAGGCCAGGTCGTAACCCGGCAGGTCGCAGCACGCCGACACGCACTGCGGCAGAGAGGACACGCCGGGGACCCGCAGGATACCGCTGCTCTCCACCGCCGGAGACACCACCGCCTCGGAGAAGGTCGCCCCCTGCCGGCACTGAGACGCAACGACAGCTGCAACGCAACACAATAACCAGAGAATGTCTAATAAGGGGAGAACTTCCACTCTCGGGAAATTTCCGGCTTCTGCAACGTGGCATCATGACTGAAAATGGCGTTGTTATTGTACGCATTTTCAGCTATCCACGTGTATGCCTACGCTGTATACAGCTGATGTAGACATACCCACCACGTGGCCTCGCCACGTTGCGTGTTATCGCGAGAACGCGACGTACTATCGCGAGAACTACGTCACACGCCTGTAAAAAAAAAAAATAAATAAATAAAAAAAAGGTTGGGTTTAGGAAAAGAACACAGGGAAAGGCTTTTGTAACAAAACAGTGACAAAAACACGGAAAATAACGACAAAAACAAGCTTAGGAACACAATAAATGGTTGGGTTTAGGAAAGAAACATTGGGTAAGGCTTATTAAAACAAGAAATAAAAAAATTTAAAAACGGCTGAAAAATTGCTGCACGCTCTCCCGGCTCTCCCGGGTGGAAGTCCTGTGTTTTACCCATCCGCCACTCCAACCTACCTCCTTACTCAATCCCCCGTTCCTTTATACTACTCGCTACGGCGGAAATTGACTCGCAATGTAGGTCAATGGCGGCCGATTTGCGTTGATATACACGCAAAAATGCGATTATGCGTCTTGATAACACGCAAAAACGGAATACAAATTGGCGTGACATAGATACGCCAATTCATGAGATCAGTCCGGCTTCTGAACTGGTTGCAGTTCCATATAGGGGGCGCTCACGGGCCAGTGCAGAATGAATGGAGGTCTATGGAGCTGTAACCCTCAAAATCCACTTTTCTCAGGTTACCATTTTTTTGTCTAGTAATTTGAATGTTGCATTTGTAAGGGGAGGCTAAGAAAATACACACTGCTGGGTGTTAGATTTTTTAGTTCTAAAAAGCCTTTCAAAATGTCAATGACGTCATACACATCGTACGGCCAGAGATACTGCTTTACGTCAAGCTCTCGAGTCACTTCAGAGAATGTGGATGCCATCAAGCAGGATCTCTGGTCGTAATGAGTCCTTCACTGACCAATCAGCATTCGTTAACAGAATGCTAGCGTGTTATGGGCTACAACGACTCAACCTGTAAGAAATCAAAAGGACATAAGTACTCGTTCATTCAACTTTTGACCTATAATCCATGTTGAACTTGCAAAAAGTCAAATCAAATCTGAGATTTGTCAGCGACAATCAGACGAAAGAGAGAAATTTAGCCGTCTAGCTCCATAGACTCCCATTCATTCTGTAGTGGACCGTGATCACCCCCAGTGGAACTCTGGTGGAACTGCAACCAAATTCGGTAAAATGGGGCTGAATAGGGAGTGAACAGGCTCTCCGTATACAGGCTCTGACAATACTCTGGTTTATAGAGCTCAACAGTTGGAAGTGGTTTTCCCTATTGAATTGTTCCATTGAGGTTTCAAAACAATGCTGATACAAAGAGTTTCAAGTCTGGAACTGAGCCAATAAGCTACGAGATGAATCGTGACAACAAAACATTTGATTTGGTGCAAAAAAACATTTTGACCGTGGCAAAACAAGCAAAGGTACAAGACCGTGTAGAGAAACTATCAGAGACTTCAATGGTAAAAGCTCACTATAGCCGTTCGCAGTTTCGCGGTGGTGTAGTATTTCACACGGGACATCGCAAATAAAACATGTTTTTCGTTAAGGTATATTTCATACGGACTTCTAGCGTCTACAGGAGCAGAAACTTTCTTTTCACAGCCCTTTGTTCCTACATTTCTAAGATTCTTTTCCAAAATTAGGCCTTATGTTCCCACATTTCCTTTTTCATAAATTTGTATCAGATTTTATCCCCCTAACCCTAACCCTAAAACATTTTGTGGGAGGATAGGGCTTAAATTGAAGGGAAATGTAGGAACACAAGACCTCATTTTGAAAATGTCCTAGAAATGTGGGAACATAGGACCTAATTTTAAGAAAAATCTTAGAAATGTGGGAACATAGGACCTAATTTTAAGAAAAATCTTAGTGGGTGGGACCATTGGGGTGTGGGACCATTGGGCTGTGGGACCATTGGGCTGTGGAAACATAGGGCTGTGGGACCATTGGGCTGTGGGACCATTGGGCTGTGGGACCATTGGGCTGTGGGACCATTGGGGTGTGGGACCATTGGGCTGTGGGACCATAGGGCTGTGGGACCATTGGGGTGTGGGACCATTGGGGTGTGGGACCATTGGGCTGTGGGACCATAGGGCTGTGGGACCATTGGGCTGTGGGACCATTGGGGTGTGGGACCATTGGGGTGTGGGACCATTGGGCTGTGGGACCATAGGGCTGTGGAAACATAGGGCTGACCCCATTTTCACAACCTCGTAGCTGGGGGTCAGTCTGCCTCGGCTGGTTAAAACCGTTATGGCTGATAATCAGAATCCTTATTGAGAAAATCAATGGGATTTTTACTCCTGGAAACCACACTGTTGAGCTCTATATTACTAATACTTAAATCAACACAGAACAACCTCCAACTCAAATGACAACGTGATGTCTGTACCTTCCACACTGTGAAGCAGCAGCAGAAACGTTTTCTCCCACATGGTCGGCCTGAAAAACATCACAGGACTCTCACTGGGAGACATCAGAGAGCCAGACCACAAGATCATAACATCATAATGGTAAAATAACATTAACATGTAGCCTGTTTCATGCAAACCAGTTCAATACCACACAGTGTTACATAAATTAGGCTGATTTAACTCATTACCAGAGGTGGAAAGTTACAAATTACAATTACTAACGTTACTGTAATTGAGGAGGTGTTTTTTTTTTTTTTGTGCTTGTACTTTTTAAAGTAGTTTGAAAAATCTGTAATTCTGCTTCACTTTGACTCCAGTTTGTTTTGTTTGATGTATTGTACTTCGTTACATTTTAAATCACATCTGTTACTGAGAAAAAAAAAAAAGAAATTATCTGTCTACAAAGTCAAATTGAAAGCTGGAGAAATCTTTTCTTTCTACTTTCTGTCGCTTTTTCCGACGTTTGCCTCTTTTTTTTGTGGCGTTTTCACCACCTTTTTCCCCAACGTAATAGCCTGTTCCTTCCTATTATTGTTGCTTTTTTCCCCCGAGTTTTAAGCCCCTCCCCTCTGCTGCCCCACTGTTAAAAAGTAAACTAGGTAACTTTTACTCTAAGTACATAAAAAAACATGTTACTTTTACTTGAGTAGATTTTGAAACCAGTAATTTTACTTGTACTTAAGTAAACATCTGTCAAAGTAAAAGTACTTTTACTTAAGTAGAATATATTTTATAATATAATATTTTTATACAATTAAATGGTTATGTGATTACGAAGGTATTACCTGCATACTTCGTGAGCTAAAACACACACACATATATATATATATACAATATACCTTCAATGCGTTTCCTTCTATTTTCATGACTATTTACATTGTAGATTCTCACTGAAGGCATCGAAACTATGAACACATATGGAATTATGTACTTAACAAAAAAGTGTGAAATAACTGAAAACATGTCTTATATTTTAGATTCTTCAAAGTAGCCACCCTTTGCTTTTTTATTAATAAGGGAAATAATTCCACTAATTAACCCTGACAAAGCACACCTGTGAAGGTAAAACCATTTCAGGTGACTACCTCATGAAGCTCATTGAGAGAACACCAAGGGTTTGCAGAGTTATCAAAAAAGCAAAGGGGGGCTACTTTTTTACGTTTTCAGTTATTTCACACTTTTTTGTTAAGTACATAATTCCATATGTGTTGATTCATAGTTTTGATGCCTTCAGTGAGAATCTACAATGTATAATATATATATATATATTTCTTATATGCTACAGAGCGAAAGAGAAATGGCTATAACACAGGGTTAGTTAGTTTCAGCACCACGGACAGCGCCACCGGGAGCCCCGCCCGGCAGCAAAATTACGAATCCCACTATGGCCACGCCAAGACCCGCCCTACGAAGCAGCTCGATTGGTTAGTCATTTCACCTCGAGTGGTTAAGGTTAGGGTTAGGGGATTGGTCAGGGGATAGGACCTGTACATGTAAGCATGGACGCCTGGCCAATAGTAGTGTGTGAACACTATTGAAGGGTGGGTCTTGGCGTGGCCATAGTGCGATTCGTAATATCGTCGCCCGGCAGCAGACAACACGTTGCTCATTGACTCAAAATAAACGCACCTTCATCCCTCTGACAACGCAAAATCGGACAATAACCACATATAAGACAGTTTCACTTGATTTATTTACACGAAAACACCGCATAACCGTCGTGTATGTCTACCCAAATGATGATCTCCTTAAAATATCTCGCCTCCAAAACTCCCTTGAAAATTCATAAATTCATAAATTTAATGTTTCCTTGCATACGGATAAATACTTACATTTAATAACATTTGAATGAAAACGGTTTCTGTATTTCTGTATACCACTTTCAAATTCGGATTAAATACATTACACTAAAAAGCACGTCTTGCCCCTTAAACGTTCAACTTTTGAACTAGGTCTTTTCTTAATACCGGCTACCTTACCGCTACGATAAACATTAGCAGTGTAAGCTGATTTTAAATTTTGATTTGGTTGAAATAACGTCCATCCAGCACGGTGAGACATGTAGCAATATCCGGCACCCAAAAAATCGCCATTAAGGATAGCAACCTAATTTTAAATAATTTCTGTTTCCCACATCTCGAGTTGCAAGAGAAGGTAAAATGAGGTGATTTGTGAACGGAGTCTGGTGTACATGACGTATGCTAACAACGTACAGTAGGATGAGAATCTAACAACAAACACTGAAATATTTGTTTCCGCTCTGAAAGAAAAAAAAAGGCAACAAGACGTCTGTAACCACAGCGAATAAAATAATTCCTCGTGTCATTGGTGTCCCGTTTGATCGTTAAAACACCGGTGCGACCGCGCTAAATAATAATAATCATAATACATTAAAAAAAACACACCTTTACACGTTTACACACCTGGTTGCGGTCCCAGTTCTTCAGTGGCTCTTTACTGGTTCCCCACAGACCCAGTGGACCCAGTCAGTCTTTACAGGTTACATAATGGAGTCTAGTCACGCACATGGAAGATAGCCTTCAGGGCTCATTTCTTGCCAGAAAAGGTCTATTTTAACCAGGATTTAACCCCAAAGCATCCTTTCCTTAACCTAACCCACCCAACGAGGTAGATGCTAGATCTGACGCGCTACACGTGCCGAGTCTGCCGACGTCAACACAGACTTATACTGCGCAGGCGTAGTGTAGAGACACTTCGGCTCTTGGTTGCCGATGTTGTTAATTATTTCTCCCGTTATTTATTAAAAAACTAAAACATTTACTCTGAATGTATCAGTATTTTAAATAGAGAATATTGTCATCGTATTTGATTGTTTTTAATTTAATGTAAAATAAATACAACAAATAATGGATTTCAATATATTTTTTTTTAAGAATGATTTTTTTAGTTATTTATTTTGCATTGAAAGATATAATAGGAACCCAGTAAAGGGAACATTGTACTGAAACATTAATACTTAATAAGGTTTTAAATGTAGGCCTTTTACTTGTATTTCCGAGTGTGGTATTAATACTTTTACCGCAGAAAAGGATCTGAATACTTTTTCCTCATCAGAATCAGAATCAGAAAGGGCTTTATTGCCAAGTACGTTTTTTGCACATACAAGGAATTTGTCATGGTGTTGTTGGTGCATGTAACACATTCTCAAATATAATAAGGATAAAAATAATATGAACATAGGTTATACAGGTATGAACATATACACACAGTATGTGTTAATAACGAAAAAATAAATGTAAATAAATAATAAAATAAGTAAAACAGATGTAAAAAGGAACGCTACAGCAGAGTAGGTACAGTGGCATGAGGTGCCAGAGGTGGGGTGTGGAGGGAGTCCGGGTGGGGTCCGGGCCTTGTTGATAAGGACTAGTGGCGGAGGTTTATGTGGCGTGAGGTTTTGGTCCTGATGGACCTCAGCCTCCTGCCACAGGGGAGGGGCTCAAAGAGTTAGTGGCCGGAGTGGGAGGGGTCAGCCACAATCTTTCCAGCATGCTTCAGAGTCCTGGTGGCGTATAGGTCCCACTGTGTAAATGGTATCATTATTGTTTTACCTTTCACCATTGCAGCCCCCTCCCTCTGGAACTCCTTAACAACTCCGGGACTGTACCGACCAGGGGCCTGTTTCACAAAAGCAGAATATATAAATCCAGGATAACTGATAAAGCGAGGCTTGACCTAGTCTAATCTGTGCATCCTGGCTTGGTGTGTTTCACGAAGGCCGAGCCAGGCTGAGGAGGAGAGACTAGGTCGAGTCAGGCTGAGGAGGAGAGACTAGGTCGAGCCAGGCTGAGGAGGAGAGACTAGGTCAGGCTGAGGAGGAGAGACTAGGTCGAGTCAGGCTGAGGAGGAGAGACTAGGTCAGGCTGAGGAGGAGAGACTAGGTCAGACTGAGGAGGAGACACTATGTCGAGTCAGGCTGAGGAGGAGACACTAGGTCGAGTCAGGCTGAGGAGGAGACACTAGGTCGAGTCAGGCTGAGGAGGAGAGACTAGGTCAGGCTGAGGAGGAGAGACTAGGTCGAGTCAGGCTGAGGAGGAGAGACTAGGTCAGGCTGAGGAGGAGACACTATGTCGAGTCAGGCTGAGGAGGAGAGACTAGGTCAGGCTGAGGAGGAGACACTATGTCGAGTCAGGCTGAGGAGGAGAGACTAGGTCAGGCTGAGGAGGAGAGACTAGGTCGAGTCAGGCTGAGGAGGAGAGACTAGGTCAGGCTGAGGAGGAGAGACTAGGTCGAGTCAGGCTGAGGAGGAGAGACTAGGCCGAGCCAGGCTGAGGAGGAGAGACTAGGTCAGGCTGAGGAGGAGAGACTAGGTCAGGCTGAGGAGGAGAGACTAGGTCAGGCTGAGGAGGAGAGACTAGAGGAGAGACTAGGAGCTGAGGAGGAGAGACTAGGTTGAGCCAGGCTGAGGAGGAGAGACTAGGAGCTGAGGAGGAGCGACTAGGTCAGGCTGAGGAGGAGAGACTAGAGGAGAGACTAGGAGCTGAGGAGGAGAGACTAGGTCGAGCCAGGCTGAACTAATTCAGATAGATGCGCGTCCACGGCTTTCCTCAAAAGACCGCGAGGTCGATCACAGATTTACAGATGCCAAAATGGAGAATACGCATCATACATACTTTATACAGAGAGAGCAGCAGCTTCTTGTGGAAGTATGATGACGTGAAACACATTATTTGAATAAAAAGAAAATAACACGAACGCTGTACTGAAACAGCAGACGATCACAGACCGACTGAATGCGTAAGCAGCTTAAATATCTACATTAACTGACCTCTGCTCTGAATGGAAACCGTCATAATCCTACCTTTCAAGGATTAGGCTACTAATCATTTGCACAAATTAACAATTGTACTCTTTGCCTTAAAAGTAAGCAGAAGATAATGTTACTCAGGAAATTTACCATGAAGATCCATTTTCTATAACGCTAGAATATGAAGCGTAAATATCTCTTTCACTCTGTTCCTCCCTCTCTCTCATTGGCTAAAATATTAATTTCCTGAGTCATATTAACTTCCACTACTCGCTTTTAATGCAAAGTGTACAGGTGTTCGTTTTTGCAAATGACAAGTGACTCATTGAATGGTTTCATTTAAGAGCAGTAGTTCATAAATGTATATTTTTAGACCATCATCTAGTCTGTCCACTATTATCTGTCGCGTTTTTTTATTTTTTATAGAGGACGAGTTTCCTTCTCTACATATTATATGCCTTGCTCCCTGGTATATATGGACATAGAAAATAAAGACACTGAAGAAATTGAACTGTAAAATCTAGAAACTATAAAGATAATAAAGTGATAAATTCCATGCACACTATAAACATGAATGGAGCAGAGTATATTCATCAGTTATTTCCCCTCAGCCAAAATATAAAGGTCAAAAACCATTGAGGTGTCCTCTCCCTGTTGTTACATGAATGTACAGTAGCCTACATCACTAGATAGTTACTGGTCCAGTGAACTAAGCTAAGTCTATAATTTGGGAGGATTGTACAGTTAGGATATGTTCTTAAAATTGTACAATCCTCTCAAATTATAGTCCCAGTTTACTGGACAACACAAATTGTGTGCTAAGAATGCCAAATACAATGCACATGGAAGCAGAACAAACATGATCCTTATTGTTAAAGAATAAAAAAAGAAATTATAAACTAAAATAATTGAAGGTATATTGGGGAACTATAGAAATGTACAGCATTGTATGTATTGTCCTTAGTAACATACTTCATTTAAAACACATTTGAAATGTTATCAGCCTTTTCTAATTATCTCAACAACTGCCATAATATATTCATCAAACTTCTTACAACAATATGAACAGCAGTCTTCATACAGCAATATAACAGTAACAATGACAAATTTATAATTATAAAAAAAAATAATGGTCACAACTTTAAATAATAACAGTACTTAAATGAACAGCAATATGCACCTGTTGTATTTTAATCCAGGCTGATTATTGGTCAGGACCAGGCTAGCTGCACAGAATAAATCTCCATGGTGATTTATGTGCCTCTGCTTTCGTGAAACCGAGTCAAGGCTAAATTCATCCAGGATAACCAGGAAATCCCGGCTTAATCCCTTATCTTGGTTTTGTGAAACAGGCCCCTGGACACATTCAAAACACTAATCTAAACACACCTCTTCAGATCAGCTTTACACATCCACTAGTCTTACATTTCTCACCTGATAGTTACTGGTTTTATTGATTTTAATTGCTTTTAATATGCTTTTTTAACTGTAAAGTGTCTTCGAGTACCATGTAAAGCGCTATATAAATAAAATGTATTATTATTGTATATTTTTTAACTACTGAGTGGGTCATCTTCTCGATTTGCGATCTTTGCAGTAACTTAACTAGACCAGCAGGGGCGCTAGCATCGAATTTACAGTTTCCGGTGTGACCCGGATTCATAACAATAGATGAAAACAGCTAACAAGCTAACTGTGATTCAGGCTGCTACTTTTTTACGTTTTATTTTTAACGGTTACGGTCCGTTTACCACCGCGGGGCGTTTTAACGGCGGCAGGGACGGCAACGATAGCTTGACAGCTGTCGTAGTCAAAAGCACCGGGAAACGAAATGAATACGGTTACTCTGCGTTCAGGCTGAAGTTTGTTACCGTTAGCAGCGTCGCTTTAAACGTCAACCGCTCGCTAGCTTGCTAGCTTGCTATTAGCACACATACACACTAAGTAACATCGTCAACAACAACAACAACAACAACAACGGTCCTGTCAACAGCAGCTGGTAACAGCAACAACACGTCCTCTTTTCATTGTTTAAACCGGGACATTAATGGGTTTGTGGGAACGTGTTTTTAACCGAAATAGCTAATTTCAGGACGGTAATAACGGTTAGCTAGCATGCTAAGTTGGTGTAGCTGAATCATGTGAGTCTCGTTATTATGGGGGCAGGCAGACACTGTAGCTGCAGGGTAATAGGGGAACTATGTAAGCCTTGTGGTGTCCTCGGGTCATATTTGACTTGTTTTCAAAGCTTTTATTATGTTAGACACTGTTTATATGCTTGATAATTTCTTTTTACATTTATAGTCAATTTTACTTGTATTGGACTAAACTTCCATGTACAATTATAATCTTTTTAGGTGTGACATTGTACGATCTGTCCAGGGACAGCAGATGTAAAATAGCCTTTTGGCTAATTCTGGCACACTGTAAAAAATTTTTAATGTATTATTAGTGTGCATTGTCCCTGTTAAATAAACCTGAAATAAATAAAATAGACACATGGGTTTCTTTCAACCAAAACAACATGGGGGGAAAGCAGGGAAAATGAATAATTACTTTTATGGAATTTAGAAATTGTTGGTGTTTTTATTAGATTTTATAGCATTTGAAAAACATGTTTAAATAGTTTCCAAAACCGCATCCTGACTGAACTTTGACATCAACCTGTCTGTGATCCATTCAACATCCTCCGATCTTAACTGTTAGTCAAAAATAATTCATAGTTTCTGCTTTTTTTTGTTGTTGAACAAAAACAATAGGTATAATATCATATATCATAGGCTTATTGAGCATTGATAAAAAATACAAATAAAAAAAAAACGTTGAAAAAAAAGTTTTTTGCGGAAAAAACATCGGCAAAAAAATATAGATATATGATATAGATATCCCCATTAAACTGTCTAGGTTGATAACTTACATCGAGACAGTTATGTTTTTGATAATACAAGTGAAATGTGATGTTTAAAGATGCAAATAAGGCATTATCTTTTTCAATATGTGCTAATTTCTCTTATATTGTCCATATTTAATGCTGGTCTCTAGACTTTATCCGTGCATTATTGGACTTATTTGCATTACCACAATGACACACCCTCTCATAGAGCACCTTACCGTGCAGACTGAATCACAGGGTCAGTCCCTGCTTTGTCACAGCAAGCGGCTCATGCTTATACATCCCTTAGTTTAGTATCTTTTCTGTTATGGTCCAAATTATTCATGTGGATTTGTTATTTTATCATCCTTTTTATTATCTATCTATCTATCTATCTATTTTTTATTTTTATTTAACCAGGTAGGCCGTTGAGAACAGGTTCTCATTTGCAACGGCGACGTGGCCAAGAAAAGCATAAGCGTACAAGACAACTTACAGTTTTACATTCAATATAGTGCAGGAAAACAGAATACAAGAAGCTACAAAGGCACAAATAAAGTAGGCAGTTCAAAGCCAGCGCAAAGGGAGGTGTAAGTAAGTTGATGGATATGCTAAAGTGGTACGGTGATAACATAATATAGATGAACAGACAATCTATAACATTGCTGAGATGTAGTGAAGAGTCAGAATACAGTTAGTGCAAATTAAATTGTGGTCAAGATAGTTCTCTATCTAATTTGCGTTACATGTTCAGAACAGAAATGTGAATATTGGATAAAGCCTGGGTTCAAAATGATTGTACAGATCATCTCCAAAACATTTTCAAATTGTAATAATTTACAGAGAAAACGAGAATAAAGATGCAAAAATGATCATTCCCTTCAATATCATGAATAATAACGCAATCACAACATCAGGATCTTGCAGCCCTGCTCTGAGCACCATAAACTGATCTTTTCCGTCCCCTCCCTCCCCCCCCCTCCCCACGGCAGACCTTTGTGTTGAGGCGCCGCGATGGGGAACCAGCTGGCGGGCATCGCCCCCTCCCAGATCCTGTCCGTGGACAGCTACTTCTCAGACATCCACGACCACGAGTACGACAAGAGCCTGGGCAGCACGCGCTTCTTCAAGGTGGCCCGGGCCAAGCACCGCGAGGGCCTGGTGGTGGTCAAGGTCTTCGCCATCCAGGACCCGTCGCTGCCGCTGACCAGCTACAAGCAGGAGCTGGAGGAGCTGAAGATCCGCCTGCACTCGTGCCAGAACTGCCTGCCGTTCCAGAAGGCCTCGCTGACGGAGAAGGCGGCCATCCTGTTCCGCCAGTACGCCCGCGACAACCTGTACGACCGCATCAGCACGCGGCCCTTCCTCAACAACGTGGAGAAGCGCTGGCTGGCCTTCCAGATCCTCAACGCCGTGGACCAGGCGCACCGCGCCGGCGTGCGCCACGGCGACATCAAGACGGAGAACGTGATGGTGACCAGCTGGAACTGGGTGCTGCTCACCGACTTCGCCAGCTTCAAGCCCACGTACCTGCCGGAGGACAACCCCGCCGACTTCAACTACTTCTTCGACACGTCGCGGCGGCGGACGTGCTACATCGCGCCGGAGAGGTTCGTGGACGGCAGCATGTTCACCACGGAGAGCGACCAGAACACGCCGCTGGTGGACCTGACCAACAACAACCAGCGGGGCAGAGGGGAGCTCAAACAGGCCATGGACATCTTCTCCGCAGGTAGGGAGACGTTTCAATTATCACTATATTGTAGGGCTGTCCTCGACTAAAGAAGTTATTAGTGGACTAACACTTATAGGATTTAGTCGACTAATCGATTAGTTGATTTAATTGACAGAGCTGTGAGCTTTGAGAGGTGGTTAAGACTAGAAAAGCACAATATAAATGTAGTTAATTAACCATCTGTAAAACTGAGTTTCTCCACAATTAATCCTGCAAAAGCACCACTTTAAATCTTGTGTTTACCATAAATGTGCTCAGAAGTTTCTTGGAAATAAGTAATTAAGCATGAATAAGCATAAAAAATGACTAATGGACTAAAGAAATCTTAGTCGACTAAGACCAAAACTACCGATTAGTCGACTAATCGACTAAGAGGTGGCAGCCCTAATATATTGGTGACCAAAATAACTCGGCGGCGATATTGTGTGGTTGACTTTCGGTGCTTTCACAAAATATGATTTACCATAATGAGAGTTTTGATAAATAATCACCAATAATGTGCATATAAAGACTGAGGGCCCTATTTTAACAATCTAAGTGCATGGCACAGGTGTGTTTAGGGTGGGTCCAAATCCACTTCTGCTAGTTTGACGGTGGAAAAAATGGTCAGTGTGCCGGGCGCCTGGTCCTAAAGGGTTGGTCTTAGTGTCTTCATTAATCAGAGGTGTGTTTTTTGGCGTAACATGTAATCAACCAATCAGAGATCATCTCCCATTCCCTTTAAAAGCCAGGCACGTTTGGACCTTGGAGCATTGCTGTTATGATGGAGGATTTGCACCGTAATATTTTTATTTGTAATCTTCTGCATGTGTGTGTGTGTGTGTGTGTGTGTGTGTGTGTGTGTGTGTGTGTGTGTGTAACAAGCATAGTGTGTTCGCTGTGCACGAGCCTAGGAGCATTGTACTAATGCTCTGTTAAAATAACAATGAAATGCTGCGTTATTGATTTTAGACCAGGTTTTAGTTATGTCAATGGTGCGATCACTTCCTTCTGCCTCAAGATAGCAATACACCCAGAATGCACCTGAACACACCTCCCTGTAAGACCAGCACGCCCAGAATGCACCTGAACACACGTCCCTGTAAGACCAGCACGCCCAGAATGCACCTGAACACACCTCCCTGTAAGACCAGCACGCCCAGAATGCACCTGAACACACCTCCCTGTAAGACCAGCACACCCAGAATGCACCTGAACACACCTCCCTGTAAGACCAGCACACCCAGAATGCACCTGAACACACCTCCCTGTAAGACCAGCACGCCCATGGGCGCACAGGTGCATTTGCTATTTAAATGAAACTGACAACTGGGTCGGTCTTAAACTAGCAAAGACACTTGGGACGGGCTTTGTGCTGTGCTGGGTGCAAGATAGAGCCCTTAGTGGGTAAAGACAAATAATAAAACAGCTAGTAATGCCTTGAATGGTTTTGTATTTAAAGGGCTATTACATGAAAACCAACCGTTCTGCAATGTGTGTATTTGAAATGTGTCTTTTGTGTTTTCAGGCTGTGTGATAGCGGAGCTCTTCACAGAGGGCGTCCCTCTCTTCGATCTGTCCCAGCTGCTGGCGTATCGTAAAGGCCACTTCCAGACGGAGCACGTCCTCATGAAGATCGAGGACCGGAGTGTCCGAGAGCTGGTAATAGATCGCTGCCGGCTGGTTGGTTGTTAAAAACCAAGTCAAGTTTTATTTATACATCACACAATTCTTTTATCTGACAGAGATTCACAATCTATTCTGTCTAAAAGGATGCTGGTGTGATCTCTGCTGTACCCACTGCTAGTACCAGCTCTACTCGGCTCTACTGCGATGTAAATGTAGCCTGACAGTAGTTTACGGGTCCTATCAGGTCTACGGTGCTGCAGGTTCCTCTGACAGAAAGTGGTTTCCTCTCTCAGGTCGCTCAGATGGTGCAGCGGGAGCCGGAGAAGCGTCTGACAGCAGAGGAGTATCTCAAGCAGCAGCGAGGGAAAGCCTTCCCCGACATCTTCTACACCTTCCTGCAGCCGTACATGGCTCAGTTCGCCAAAGAGACCTTCCAGTCGGCGGACGAGCGCATGCTCGTCATCCGCAAAGACCTGGACAACATCCTGCACAACCTGCGAGGAGGTGAGAGGCTGCCGGAGATCTTAGCCGATCGGCTGGCTACCCAACGAAAAATCATTTTCTCAGGGTTTCCGCTGGGTCTTAAAGGTATAGTGGAGAATTTTCTTTTTCCGGGTGGATCATCAAGACTATTGGTCCTCCTGGTTGTCAATCATTCTGGTGATATGTTTACGTCCCGAGCTTTCAGGTGTGTGCGTGTGGTGAGCTTGAGCTACGGTTTCAGACATTCATTGAAGCATTGAAGCTTTTGGGAGAATATTTCACACGCTGGCGTGCGCTGAAAGCACAGGTTGGGCTTCCCACTGATGCCTCAGTCGTGAAGTTTCTACTCCACAGGTAAAGTTTGGCTATTTGGAGAAATCCATTTAAAATCACTTTAGTAAAAGTTGATGTAAGCTATGATTCGCGATGCTAGCCCTGGCACAAGTCACGCACCGCGCACACACGGTAAACATCTCAATTTGTGAAAAAGTGCAAATCTTCTTTTGGAGAGTAGGCTTGTATGAGCCATGCCAACAGCAACTTGTAAACAGTGCTCTCTCGTGCACACGTTTAATAGGCGTTCCTTCTCGGGAGCAGGCAGAGTGTTGCGCATGTGCATTTTTTCAAAAAGTACAGAGGGCGGATATTTTCTAAAATTCGGGAAAATCCTCCACTATACCTTTTAACCCTTGTTTTGTCTTCCCGT
This sequence comes from Perca flavescens, assembly GCF_004354835.1. Taxonomy (NCBI): domain Eukaryota; kingdom Metazoa; phylum Chordata; class Actinopteri; order Perciformes; family Percidae; genus Perca; species Perca flavescens. The sequence goes on along the minus strand of NC_041336.1, from coordinate 4,689,020 downwards.
CCACCATGCAGCGTTTTGTTTTTCTGGGTCAAAATCTAAAATTCAAATTTATTTTTAACGTCTTGGTCGCTTTTTCCAATGTTTTTGTCACCTTTTCCGTTTTTCGATGTTTTTATCATCTTTTCCGATGTTTATATCACTTTTTCCGATGTTTTTGTCATATTTTCCGATGTTTATGTCACCTTTTCCGATGTTTTGGTCATCTTTTCCGATGTTTTGGTCACCTTTTCCGATTTTTTTATTTTTTACCAACATTTTTGAAGCTTTTTCCAACATTCACATGTTTTCATTTCAATGAAAATATTTTTATTATTATTTATCTCAAACAATCAACAATATTACAAAAGAAAAAAATTAATTAATTAAAACCACAAAATAAAACACAAATAATCAGAATTTAATAAAAACCTAAAAAATATAAAAAGGATTAGTGTCAGAAGGAGCAGGCTGAAGCAAATAGCTTATTTGGTCCTGCCTCTATTTCACAAAATCATATTATTACAAAACAAATAGATATGCAAATACAGCAAACAATTTTTCAATGAATGTAGTGAACTGATCATTTATTTTACTTGTGAAAAGCATTTAACAGGTCAAAGATAAGTGTTCATAGTATATTTGTGTATGTAGATAGAGCCTATATTGAATACCCTTTACCTGCCTTTAGTAAGAAATATTGTTAATGAGAAAAAGAAAAGAAAAAAGTGATTTAATGTGACAGTTTTGCATCCACGTTATTTTTAGGTTGAAAGTAACCCAAAATTTCTGATATAGAAACTTTTAGAAAATGGGTCAAATGTCCCAAGGACAACAGGAGGGTTTAAAAAGTCTTAACTTGAACTTGTGGAGACTTGGGGGGGAGGGGTGTAACCTTGCCCGTTTTCCCCCCTCCAGGTTCGTCTTCGTCTTGGTCCCAGGAAAGCAGCGATGGCGCGCTGAGCTCCCGGGAGGAGCAGGGCCTCATGGTGCTGGTGTCGGTCATCACTTCCTGCCTGCAGACGCTGCACTCGTGCGACTCCAAGCTGGCGGCGCTGGAGCTCACGCTGCACCTGGCGCCGCGGCTCGCCGTCGACATCCTGCTGGACCGCATCACGCCCTACCTGCTGCACTTCTGCAACGACCACGTGCCCCGCGTGCGCGCCCAGGCCGTGCGCACCCTCGCCAAGGTGCTGGCGCTGGTGAAGGAGGTGCCGAGGAACGACATCAACATCTACCCCGAGTACATCCTCCCGGGCATCGCCCACCTCGCCCAGGACGACGCCACTATCGTCCGGCTGGCGTACGCAGGTCAGGAGGGCTTAGGGTTGGGGGGGATGTTATCTTTAAACTTACAGTACAGGCCAAAAGTTTGGACACACCTTCTCCTTCAATGCGTTTCCTTTTTATTTTCATGACTATTTACATTGTAGATTCTCACTGAAGGCATCAAAACTATGAATGAACACATATGGAATTATGTACTTAACAAAAAAGTGTGAAATAACTGAAAACATGTCTTATATTTTAGATTCCTCAAAGTAGCCACCCTTTGCTTTTTTATTAATAAGGGAAATAATTCCACTAATTAACCCTGACAAAGCACACCTGTGAAGGTAAAACCATTTCAGGTGACTACCTCATGAAGCTCATTGAGAGAACACCAAGGGTTTGCAGAGTTATCACTTTGTTTTTGTTGTCGTTTGTGGAGCCTGGGCTGTCTACAGAGACCACATTTTTTACAGTGTGTTCAAGGGACAGACAGCTAGCAGATAGTGAGGAGATGTTTTTTACAGTGTGTTCAGGGGACAGGCAACTAGCAGATAGTGAGGAGATGTTTTTTACAGTGTGTTCAGGGGACAGGCAGCTAGCAGATAGTGAGGAGATGTTTTTTACAGTGTGTTCAGGGGACAGGCAACTAGCAGATAGTGAGGAGATGTTTTTTTACAGTGTGTTCAGGGGACAGGCAGCTAGCAGATAGTGAGGAGATGTTTTTTACAGTGTGTTCAGGGGACAGGCAGCTAGCAGATAGTGAGGAGATGTTTGCTGTATGTGACAAAAAATGTTGTAGCCTAAAAAACGCGTGACATTGCTTTGAGTACCTTTTTTAAGAAAATAATATCAGCTGATTTACTGTTATCATATCAGCTACAGGCATATAATTTACAACGTATGGGAGACACTGATTTAGAAAAGTCTTTTTCTCTTTATTCTTGCGTTTGCGGCTGATTTAGAGAACATTGCCCATCTGGCGGAGAGCGCGCTGCGTTTCCTGGAGTTGGTTCAGGAAAACAACGTGAACACCGAGCACGATCTGAGCGGCGAGGACACAGAGGAAATACTCCACCCCAACGAAAACTACGACTCAGGTACAAAGAACTAGGGCTGCCACCTTTTAGTCGATTAGTCGACTAATCGGTCGTTTTGGTCTTAGTCGACTAAGATTTCTTTAGTCGATTAGTCATTTTTTATGCTTATTCATGCTTAATTACTTATTTCCAAGAAACTTCTGAGCACATTTATGGTAAACACAAGATTTAAAGTGGTGCTTTTGCAGGATTAATTGTGGAGAAACTCAGTTTTACAGATGGTTAATTAACTACATTTATATTGTGCTTTTCTAGTCTTAACCACCTCTCAAAGCTCACAGCTCTGTCAATTAAATCAACCAATCGATTAGTCGACAAAATCCTATAAGTGTTAGTCGACTAAGGACTTCTTTAGTCGAGGACAGCCCTACAAAGAACACGCACGCACGCACGTGAAATGTAGCGGAGTAGAAGTAGAAAGTGGCATGATATGATACGAAAAGACTCAAGTAAAGTACAAGTACCTCAACATTTGTACTTAAGTATTGATTGATTCACACCTTACATATCGGGAACACATTTCTAAATTAACAAAAATGCTGAATCAGAAATTTTGTTTATAACAAGATAAGATCATATCTTTCCTTTTCGGTTTCTGAAACCTACCTACATGCCATTGTGTTTTCAACAATGTCCTACTGTCTTCCAATCTGGTCTCTTACCACTGAGGACATTACTGAACCAATAGCACGCCGATACTACCGAGTACTTAAGATCCACAGTAATATTCCAAAGTGGTCTCATCGTTGCACTGTCACAAACGTCCTGACTTACCAGAACTACGTAAACAGCCATGCTATTGCATTTTATTTTCAGATTCTAAATAGCTCCTCACCAGCACTTACAGTTCTTCTTCCGACACACAATATGAGACCAGTACGCCTCACTAGGTCGGTCTCACAGGCTCTCATTCCAGTTCCCTCATACAAAAACAACTACGGTCAGAAATCCTTTTTTCTATATTTACACCAAGATTTGGAATGACATTCCCCATCACGTTCGAACATTATCATCCATCACATATTTCAAAAAGTCATATAAACTGTTTCTTCTAGATAGTCATACTTGCACACACTGATTGTTCATGTAGTGTTTTTAGTCTCGTTTTTTTTGTATTTGTCTTTTGTTTAGTTTTTATCTGTCTAGTCAATAATGATGTTTTGTGTGGATGTGTCGGAGTTGTGTTTGATGTTCTACAGTATGTTGCTGCAGAACAGGAACCCGCTGTAAACCAGTTTTTTAAACTGAGCCAGGCCCATTTTATTGTAACATAATTGTTGCTTTTAAAATGTTCCTGTGTAAACAACAAAAAACGAAATGAAAAGTACAGTACTGGAGTAGATGTGTTTAATAGTTCCATTCCAACCACTGCGCGCCGCCGTGTGTTCCCAGAGCTGCAGGCGCTGCACGAGATGGTGCAGCAGAAGGTGGTGACGCTGCTGAGCGACTCGGAGAACATCGTCAAACAGTCGCTGATGGAGAACGGCATCACGCGGCTCTGCGTCTTCTTCGGCCGGCAGAAGGCCAACGACGTGCTGCTGTCCCACATGATCACCTTCCTCAACGACAAGAACGACTGGCACCTGCGCGGCGCCTTCTTCGACAGCATCGTGGGTAAGAAAAGCCTCCGTCGGCTTCCTGTCGCTACGACAGGGATACAGTACAGGCCAAAAGTTTGGACACACCTTCTCATTCAATGTGTTTCCTTTTTATTTTCATGACTATTTACATTGTAGATTCTCACTGAAGGCATCAAAACTATGAATGAACACATATGGAATTATGTACTTAACAAAAAAGTGTGAAATAACTGAAAACATGTCTTATATTTTAGATTCTTCAAAGTAGCCACCCTTTGCTTTTTTTATTAATAAGGGAAATAATTCCACTAATGAACCCTGACAAGGCACACCTGTGAAGGTAAAACCATTTCAGGTGACTACCTCATGAAGCTCATTGAGAGAACACCAAGGGTTTGCAGAGTTATCAAAAAAAGCAAAGGGTGGCTACTTTGAGGAATCTAAAATATAAGACATGTTTTCAGTTATTTCACACTTTTTTGTTAAGTACATAATTCCATATGTGTTCATTCATAGTTTTGATGCCTTCAGTGAGAATCTACAATGTAAATAGTCATGAAAATAAAGAAACACATTGAATGAGAAGGTGTGTCCAAACTTTTGGCCTGTACTGTATGTCAGCACGAGGTAGGACTGGGCTATATGGAGAAAATCAAATCTCACTATATTTTTGACCAAATACCTTGATATTGATACCGCAACGATATTGTAGTGTTGACTATTGGTGCTTTCACAAAATATTTACGATAAATAATCATCAGTAATGTGGAATTATTGACTAAGTGGGTAAAGGCAAATAATAGAACAGTTACAACAGTCTGGTAAGTTCAGAAAAGTACATCACTTTACTGTAATGCCAAAACCAGGAAAAGACGACACATAAGCTATTTACGATATTACGATATCCAAAATCTAAGACGATATCTAGTCTCATATCACGATACCGATATAATATCGATATATTGCCCAGCTCTAGAACGAGGGTTAAAGTACAGTTGTTGTTGTGTGTCTTAATGGCCTCCTGGCTGCGCCTGTTGTGTCGCAGGTGTGGCGGCGTACGTCGGCTGGCAGAGCTCCTCCATCCTGAAGCCTCTCCTCCAGCAGGGGCTGAGCGACACCGAGGAGTTCGTCATCTACAAAGCTCTCAACTCCCTCACCTGCATGTGTCAGCTCGGTCTGCTGCAGAAGCCTCACATCTACGAGTTAGTCATTGACATCGGTAAGATCCACAGCGTGATAAACACGCATCAGACTCTGGGAGTCGCGTGATTGGAGTTTGAAAGCAGTTTCCCGCATTTTTGGTTTGGTCACACAACTAGCCAGGGCCAAAAGTTATTGTGAACCTGAAAATTGATTTTGGGGGGGGCGGGGGAGAGGGCCTTGAGTTTGACACACGTGGTTTAAAGAATGATTTGTCCTCCGTGGCTCGCCGTAGCTCCGTTCCTGTGTCACCCCAACCTGTGGATCCGTTACGGGGCCGTGGGCTTCATCACCGTCATCGCCCAGCACCTCAACGTGGCCGACGTCTACTGCAAACTGATGCCCCACCTCAACCCGTTCATCATGCAGCCCATCATCCAGGTGAGTCCGAGGGCGCAAAGGCCGACACGAGTGTCTTTGCTAGTTTAAGACCGGCGCAGTTGTCAGTTTCCCGTCCAGCGCCCACGTCGTTTAAATGGCAAATGCACCTGCGCACATCTGTGGCCCATGGGCGTGTTGGTCTTACAGGGAGGTGTGTTCAGGTGCATTCTGGGCGTGCTGGTCTTACAGGGAGGTGTGTTCAGGTGCATTCTGGGCGTGCTGCTCTTACAGGGAGGTGTGTTCAGGTGCATTCTGGGCGTGCTGGTCTTACAGGGAGGTGTGTTCAGGTGCATTCTGGGCGTGCTGGTCTTACAGGGAGGTGTGTTCAGGTGCATTCTGGGCGTGCTGGTCTTACAGGGAGGTGTGTTCAGGTGCATTCTGGGCGTGCTGGTCTTACAGGGAGGTGTGTTCAGGAGCATTGCTATCTTGAGGCAGCGGTGTGACGGCGCCAGTGACCAACTAAAACCTGGTCTAAAGTCAATAACGCAGCATTTTGTTGTTATTTTAACAGAGCATTAGTACAATGTTCGTGCGCAGCACACGCACACTATGCTTGTTACACACACAGTGACGCACAGCAGCGCACACACACATGCAGAAGATTCAGTGTTTCCTTTAGGATTTTTTTTTAGCAGTGGGGTCAGATCTGCCCCCCCCCCCAGTCCCGCGCCCCGCCGCCAAATGTTTTATGTATTAAACGAAACGGACACTTCGCTGCGACACAAACAAATATATTTATTCACTTATATTCATACATGAGGCATATTTTCATTTTGTTTTGATTGAACTGTATTTTTGAGGAACTGTAGGTCTACAAAATGAATTTTACAAGAAATTCTTCATAGGGAAACCAAAACCCAAAGTAGGCTATAGTATGAAACCATTCATAATGAAACTAATTGCATATTTGCCTCAGTGGCAAAATTTGGAGCCTTGCTGTGTGCATTTGATTTTTCTTGTCTTTTGCAAAAATAACTCCAAGGCTGGGCTATAGGGGAGTTCAGAAAGAGGTGGCTCATTAATGCTGAGTAGCAAGCATGCTGCTAAATGGTCCCGCTGTTGCCTGGACTTTAACACTAGAATGGCCAGGACGTTTTGAAATTTATATGTGTAATAACTTTGCTAAATAAAAAAATACAATCCCGCTGGTACCTGACTTTTCCTAAAAGAGTCAGTATTTTTATTTAAAATTGTTTTTATATACATTACACAAAAGGCAAAGAAAATACAATCGCTTTTACCAATTTTGGCCATTTTTTTGCGGTTTTGTTTTTAATCTTTTGCGTGGTTGAAGATGCATCTTGGTTGCTTAGTAATAATCATAGTCTCTGTCAGAGAAACGTAACTCTCGAGTAACAAGTGTGGGCATCACCGATGGGCCGAAGGCAAAGCCGGAGTCGGTAACGTAGGCTACGGCGTGGATGGACTCGGTTCTGAATCAGAAGAAAAGCACCGGGCGCTTGCTCTGTGAAAGGCGCGGACACGTAGATGGCCGGTGTTCTGTCGATCTATGCTACCTATCGAGATGTGCTACTTAGCGGTTCTGCGCATGCGCACGACCCACAAGCATGGTCTGATTCCCCGCCCATAAATCTATGCAACCTTGCGGTCGGACATACGGCCGATACTGTGGTTAATAGAGTAATATCTAATAAATAATTTATTTATTGTACCTTTTGATAGGGTATATTTGTCTATCAGAATACGCTACCACTGAAATATTCAATAAATATAATTTAATAGAATATCAAAATATGCTCCTTATCTCCTGACCGTGCACATGGAGTGAGTAGTGGTGCAATATATAATGATTCTGTTGGGGGAGCATTATTTGATAGGGTATATTTGTCTATCAGAATATGCTACCACTGAAATATTCAATAAAGATATAATGGTGTATCAAAATATTCTCAAATAAACATAAGATGTCAATACTGTTAGAGTTATATACCTCTATGGGATTCAGCCTTCCTGCACATTTGGAAATATGCAGGCAAATATATCACATAATGAAGCACATTTCGATAGGGCAGCGCGACTCGATAGACTCTACTATCGATTTACGCTACGGTAGCATTTTTCGACAAGGCAGCATAGATCGTCAGAACACCGGTAGCTGTCTACGTGTTCACTTTATACATGCTACAACTGGCTGGAATCATTGCACGCATCCTTTCCAAGGAGTGCGCCAGCTGTAAAATGTCCCGGAGGAAGTTCATGCAGCAACTGGCAAAGTAGCGGCGGAGTTTATGGAGGAAAAAAAGGGCAGCGGCGCACGGTCTGAACAGCGCTGCGCAGTGTGCACCGCAGCAGACACCAAAACGGAGGCAGTGTTAGGTTAGGTTATAAATGTTCAAATAACATACTTTTAATTGCTATTTGGCTGTGAATTATGTTGAATGAATTTCCCCCAATATGTTTCGGGACATGAATGTATGAAGTAATCACGGTTTAGCCTACTATGCCATGATATGATATCAAGGGCGTTGTATTGAATCAACAGCCAGGTGCAATTTAGCTAGCAGGTGAAGGTGAAACTAAAAATGTGCGAGAACTGTAGACTTACACAGGCTTAAATGAACTGACAATATAAGTTATACGACTTACAGTTCTCAAGGACGCACACATGTCATCTCAACCGGGTCCTCCGGACAGCCCGTCTCTTTTTTCTTTCTCCCTTTCCTCTGAGTGGCATGTGTGCCCACTCGCGTTGTGAAGCGTCTAACGATCACTGCTGATAGACGGCTTTTTGTACATCTCTGATACCGTGGCGGGAGAAATCTAACCGTGGCGTACCGCCACTTGCCAATCAACATAGAGGAAACACTGAGATTACAAATAAAAATATTGAGCAGCAAATCCTCCATCATAACAGCAATGCTCCAAGGTCCAAACGCGCCTGGCTTTTAAAGGGAATGGGAGCTGATCTCTGATTGGTTGATTGCATGTTACGCCCAAAACACACCTCTGATTAATGAAGACACTAAGACCAACCCTTTAGGACCAGGCGCCCGGTGCACGGACCCTTTTTTCGCCATCAAACTAGCAACAAAGTGGATTTGGACACGCCCTAAACACACCTGCGCCAGGCTCTTCACACCGTGCTCTTCGATTGTTAAAATAGGGCCCTTTATCATCATTATCTCCTTCATTTTCTCAATCCATGCATACTTGTCCCGGGACCTCCCTAGATAGTTGGATATCTCAGCCCCACCACCAATGTGGAACCCCTTGCTGAAAAGTAACCGTGGGTCTTCCGTCTCTGTCCCACCCCCCCCCCCCCAAGATTGATAAGGAGCTGGTCCTGCTGAGTGTCCTGAAGGAGCCAGTCAGTCGCTCCATCTTCGACTACGCGCTGCGCTCCAAAGACATCGCCAGCCTCTTCCGCCACCTGCTGCTTCGGCAGAAGAAGCGCCAAGGATCCATCCCAGAATGCCCCACTCCCGAGGACCCGGCCATCGCACAGCTCCTCAAGAAGCTGCTCTCGCAGGTCAGAACCACGCACCTCAGTCTCACGTTATCTATTCATTGTTTTCAGTTTTATTTATTGAAATCTTCAGCAGTTCAATGCCCAGGTAAATAACTTTTTATACAGTACAGGCCAAAAGTTTGGACACACCTTCTCATTCAATGTGTTTCTTTATTTTCATGACTATTTACATTGTAGATTCTCACTGAAGGCATCAAAACTATGAATGAACACATATGGAATTATGTTCTTAACAAAAAAGTGTGAAATAACTGAAAACATGTCTTATATTTTAGATTCTTCAAAGTAGCCACCCTTTGATTTTTTTGATAACTCTGCAAACCCTTGGTGTTCTCTCAATGAGCTTCATGAGGTAGTCACCTGAAATGGTTTTACCTTCACAGGTGTGCTTTGTCAGGGTTCATTAGTGGAATTATTTCCCTTATTAATAAAAAAGCAAAGGGTGGCTACTTTGAAGAATCTAAAATATAAGACATGTTTTCAGTTATTTCACACTTTCTTGTTAAGTTCATAATTCCATATGTGTTCATTCATAGTTTTGATGCCTTCAGTGAGAATCTACAATGTAAATAGTCATGAAAATAAAAAGGAAACCCATTGAATGAGAAGGTGTGTCCAAACTTTTGGCCTGTACGTATGTGGAAAGATAGTGAGATGGGTAGTTGTACTGATGAATGAAAATGTGGCAGGGTTGTCTAAATAAATTTCAAAAACAAATCATGTTTTGATAGTCAGGAGGAAAAAATAATGGCATTTATTCCAAATATTTTACAGCAGCATGTTTTTTTTTAATGAAAACAATAACCAAAAGTACACATTTCCTGTTCACCTAATGTTTAAAATAAATTGTAGTTGGACAAAAGACAACTTGGATGTCTAACATTAACATGTGGACTTTCCCACATGCTAATGTTAGACATTGACCCTTGACCCTTAAAATAAATATATCAAAAGTTAAACATTTTAAAGGTCTCATGTTTTTTATTTTATTATAGAGCAGGTCGAGGTGCTATATGAATACTGTGAAAATACCAAAATGCTCGAAATTTTGCCTTTTAAACGAGTCATCAGGACTTTTGTACAGTTATGAAGTCACAACTATACTATACATAAGTAGAAATTGCCTCTACAGTGCGGTTACTGTCATTCCCCGACTGCAATGATGGTGCAGGGACACCTAGACCACAGATAAGGAAGACTCAGAAACACTGACCAATCGGAGCAGGCTTTGGCTTTATTATAATGTGTTTTTAAACATTAAAGCAAACATTTTCTAGTAGAAACACAAAATACAAGTATGAATCGGAAAAAGAGCTGATATGGGACCTAAGTGAAAGTTAACCCAAACGATTTTCTAAACTGTTATACAAATAATTAAAATAAAATACATCATGAAAACATTAAACATTCCTAGAGAGAGAGAGAGAGAATTCACATTTAACAAGCTGACATTAAAGACATTTGACTTTTTTTTTCATAAAAAAATGTCTTAAACAGATTAATTATCAAAATAGTTGGCGATTAATTTAATAGTTGACTAATCGATTCATTGATTTCATCTTTGCAGCTCTAGTTCAGGGAAAATCAGTGATGCAGGCTTTGGTCACAGGGGGGCAGTGAAACACTGCGTTTTATCCTGTTTAACACACACACACACACACACACACACACACACACACACACACACACAAAACACACACTTCAAGTGAATTTGAGCCACAGATTTCCCACACTGCTCGGAACTTGATGTTTTGGCTCCATGTGGTCTAATGAGTGTAGGTTTATCTGTGTGTGTGTGTGTGTGTGTGTGTGTGTGTGTGTGTGTGTGTGTGTGTGTGTGTGTGTGTGTGTGTGTATGTGTGTCTCTGTCTCACTGTGTGTGTGTGTGTGTGTGTGTGTGTGTGTGTGTGTGTGTGCATGCGTATCTGTTTGGTTGTGTGTGCGTATCTGTGTGCGTATCTGTTTGGTTGTGTGTGTGTGTGTGCGTAGCTGTTTGGTTGTGTGTGTGTGTGTGTGTGCGTATCTGTTTGGTTGTGTGTGTGCGTATCTGTTTGGTTGTGTGTGTGCGTATCTGTTTGGTTGTGTGTGTGCGTATCTGTTTGGTTGTGTGTGTGCGTATCTGTTTGGTTGTGTGTGTGCGTATCTGTTTGGTTGTGTGTGCGTATCTGTTTGGTTGTGTGTGCGTATCTGTTTGGTTGTGTGTGTGTGCATATCTGTTTGGTTGTGTGTGTGTGCATATCTGTTTGGTTGTGTGTGTGTGTGCGTATCTGTTTGGTTGTGTGTGTGTGTGTGTGATCTGTTTGGTTGTGTGTGTGTGTGCGTATCTGTTTGGTTGTGTGTGTGTGTGTGTGTGTGTGTGCGTATCTGTTTGGTTGTGTGTGTGTGTGTGTGTATCTGTTTGGTTGTGTGTGTGTGTGTGTGTGTGTGTGTATCTGTTTTTGGTGTGTGTGTGTGTGTGTGTGTGCGTATCTGTTTGGTTGTGTGTGTGTGTGTGTGCGTGCGTATCTGTTTGGTTGTGTATGTGCGTATCTGTTTGGTCGTGTTTGTGCGTATCTCTTTGGTTGTGTGTGTGTGCGTATCTGTTTGGTTGTGTGTGTGCGTATCTCTTTGGTTGTGTCTGTTTGGTTGGTTGTGCGTGCGTATCTCTTTGGTTGTGTGTGTGTGTGTGCGTATCTGTTTGGTTGTGTGTGTGCGTATCTGTTTGGTCGTGTGCGTGCGTATCTCTTTGGTTGTGTGTGTGTGTGTGTGTGTGTGTGTGTGTGCGTATCTGTTTGGTTGTGTGTGTGCGTATCTGTTTGGTCGTGTGCGTGCGTATCTCTTTGGTTGTGTGTGTGTGTGTGTGTGTGTGTGTGTGTGTGTGTGTGTGTTGTATCTCTTTGGTTGTGTGTGTGCGTATCTGTTTGGTTGTGTGTGTGTGTGTGCATATCTGTTTGGTTGTGTGTGTGTGTGTGTGTGTGTGTGTGCGTGCGTATCTGTTTGGTTGTGTGTGTGTGTGTGTGTGTGTGTGTGTGCGTATCTGTTTGGTTGTGTGTGTGTGTGCGTATCTGTTTGGTTGTGTGTGTGTGTGTGCGTGGGCGTATCTGTTTGGTTGTGTGTGTGTGTGTGCGTGTGCGTATCTGTTTGGTTGTGTGTGTGTGTGTGTGCGTATCTGTTTGGTTGTGTGTGTGTGCGTATCTGTTTGGTTGTGTGTGTGTGTGTGTGTGCGTGCGTATCTGTTTGGTTGTGTGTGTGTGTGTGTGTGTGCGTATCTGTTTGGTTGGGTGTGTGTGTGCGTATCTGTTTGGTTGTTTGTGTGTGTGCGTATCTGTTTGGTTGGGTGTGTGTGTGCGTATCTGTTTGGTTGTTTGTGTGTGTGTGTGTGCGTATCTGTTTGGTTGGGTGTGTGTGTGCGTATCTGTTTGGTTGTTTGTGTGTGTGTGTGCGCGTATCTCTTTGGTTGTGCGTATCTGTTTGGTTGTTTGTGTGTGTGTGTGTGCGTATCTGTTTGGTTGTTTGTGTGTGTGTGTGTGTGTGTATCTGTTTGGTTGTGCGTGCAGGCTGTTTTTTCATGAATCCTGTTTGTCATCATGTCATGGTGCTGTAAAGAACAGACCTCCAGAACAGCAGAAATCATGTGCGCCGAATCCTTTAATCCACTTTATTAGTTTTTAACTCAACGCAGACACATTTCCCAACTTCCTCAAACCCTAGATTTTTCCCATTAGTTGAGAACTCAACCGTGTGAAGTCTAAAACAAAAAATACTGAAAGGAAATGTTTGGTGTTTCATGATCTCTCTGAGGGTTTCCAGCTTAATAATAAAATAACAACAACGCAGAACCAAAACTCACTGGAGGAGGAGAAATAATGAAAAGACAGAGACATTAAGAAGTCAAATCTTTCAATAAAATTAATTAATAACATTATAAACATCGTGGGTAACCTAAGCAATAAATATTTTTATAACAAGTTTCAGTTTGTCGTCTGACCACTTAGTTTAGTGTGAAACCGCTCAGTGAACTACAGCTCTTGTCTCACCCAATTTACAGTACGTCACCCTAGCTTGATGCTCGGCTTGCTCGCTCGCTAGCGAGCTAGCTTAGCTCTGTTCCACAACACGTGTAACGTCAGCGTAAGGAGTGAGATCCTCTGCTAGTGTGAGTAACGTTACATCCCCAGTACGATACACACAGACATCCTAGCTTCAGAGAGATGTTATCCATGCGACTTTTACGTGTGACAGTCTATCTTTTTTCTTCTTTTTTGTTTTAAACTTTATTTTTCCAAGTTTTCACAGTACAATTGTACAAACAACAACCCCGATCCCACCCACCCGAGGGTATACATAATACACATACACACACAGAGACACCCTGTACATTTTGTTAGTGAATGACTATTCATAAATAATGCAGTTGTACTGCACCCAGGGTTGAATTGTAGAAAAAAGGACTCCAGGTGATCTGAGGATTTACCCCTAGATCAAGGGCTTCTTTAACCCAGCAAAGAAAAGCTGGGGGATTAGCAGACTTCCACTGCCGCAGGATAAGTCTCCTAGCAGAAAGTGAAGCAAATGCAATGGCACGTGCTTGGGATGCAGAGATCTGAACCTCCAAAGACAGCGGTGATAGGGTCTGGTGGGATGAGCCTGCCAGTCTTATACTTCAACAGTTTAACAATAAACTGGGACTTTCTTGACTTGCAAAACTATCATTTAAACTGACGAACATATGTGTAATTCATGGCTCAATTCAAACGGGATCAAAAAATAACTTGTCTTTCCCCGTTCGCTACCGTTCATATTTTTTCCAAACTACACCTCTGTATATAATTTCCTTTACATTAATGAAGACATTTCCACCATAACTTGATGCAGAAAAGGCACACATTGTTGTTCACCAGAATGCAATGCAGGAAATGTAGTGTTAGATGCTCAAAATTGCAATTTGGCTCAAAAGTGGAGAGCTCAACCCCCCCCACACCCTCCAATGTTGAACCCAAAGTTACACCGTTGTGTGGGCCAGCTGAGAAAGTGAAGAGCAGGAGGTTGTTCTGAAGGAGAAGAGCACTCCTAAAAGGGAGGTAGCTCCTCATATCTTCCGGACCACAAAGCGGTATGTCTGTTTCTCAATCCAAATGACCGAATGTGAAAAAGATACAGACACTGACTCCGACTCCCACATGCATTCTTCCTCCGCATCGCTTTGATCAAACAACGATCCGTTGACTCTAAAGAACCTTGAAGGATTTCTTCAGAATTAAACCGCGAGGCCAGAAAGTTTCTGTAGAAGTCTGTTAACAAGATGAGTAAACCCCAGAGGAACTTCCGCAGAAACTCAGATTTGTGATTTGTGTTGTCTTCCCGTCCACTATGAACTTTTTTTCTTTTCTTTTTCTTTTGTCACTTTTTTCAACACTTTAATAAATTCATGGTCAATAGACCTAATGTTTATGACATGAACCTAATTTTTGATAAAATAGTAGGGGGGGGGATTGGGAATAGTAGGGTAGTAGTTTCTGACCCACAGGCTGCCACAAACATTGTGTGGTTTTATAGTCTTAATGTTCTGAGGAAAACCCACATTTCTGCAAAACATTATGCAACCACACATAGAACCTCACAGGCCCTCGGCTTAAAGCTGCCTTCACACTCACCGCGTTGGTTGTCAGACAGTCCGCGCAAATGAAAGTCTTTTCCAGCGGGCCTGTGGCGAAAAGGTTGAGACAACCCGACATCGTGCTGCCGTGGCCCAGCGTGTGTTATGTCAGCGTGGATCGGACTCGTCGGTGGGTTTTTGAGGCGGTGTGAGAGTCCCGTTCAGGAAACGGGGAAACATCACTGCCTCTATCTCTGCCACAAGGAAGTTTTCAAACACCAAACGTAATCTCTGAACTGCCTGGGAGTTTGTGGAACAGCTGACTTGTTTCGTCAGACCCTCCGTCTCTTTTCTTTCTCTCTTTTTCCGGGGAAATAAATGTCGATCAATAAACAATCTGACGGAAAACGGTGACTGTGAAACATCTACGTGTAAAGGCTGATTTATGCATCTGCGTTTAAATCTACGCCGTGGCTACGTAGAGAGACAGTAGATTTCACCTCTCGAAAAATGTAACTACATGCTGCGGCGACGAACGCCACTCGACCGTTGCTTGGTAGCGTTGCATCCCCCCCCCCCCCCGACTCATTTCCTGTTTCTCCATCTCCATGAACTACAGTGAGGAAAATAAGTATTTGAACACCCTGCTATTTTGCAAGTTCTCCCACTTGGAAATCATGGAGGGGTCTGAAATTGTCATCGTAGGTGCATGTCCACTGTGAGAGAGATAATCTAAAAAAATAAAAATCTAGAAATCACAATATATGATTTTTTAACTATTTATTTGTAGTTTTTCAGAGACAGCCCAGAAACCTAACTGATCTAGAGAAGATCTGTGTGGAGGAGTGGGCCAAAATCCCTCCTACAGTGTGTGCAAACTTGGTGAAAAACTACAGGAAACGTTTGACCTCTGTACTTGCAAACAAAGGCTACTCTACCAAATATTAACATTGATTTTCTCAGGTGTTCAAATACTTATTTGCAGCTGTATCATACAAATAAATAGTTAAAAAATCATAAATTGTGATTTCTAGATTTTTTTTTTTTTTTTTAGATTATCTCTCTCACAGTGGACATGCACCTACGATGACAATTACAGACCCCTCCATGATTTCCAAGTGGGAGAACTTGCAAAATAGCAGGGTGTTCACATACTTATTTTCCTCACTGTACATGAAATCAAGGAGAGGGGTAACTTCTCCTGCTCCAGATCTCCCACCGTGGTCAGAAAGAACAGAGGAGACTCTTTGGTTCTCTCACTAGGACTCTGCCGCCAACTCTATAATTAAGGAATAAAATGCCCTCAAAAAGGAAAACAATGACTCTAATATATCAACTTTGCAGCAGACTCAAACCAACAACATGCCTGTCTCTCAACATAAAACTGCACATCTTTTCATGTGTTGATCACACCAAATGTACTTGCAGAAGCTACATCTCTGAACCAGTTTGAGTGTCCTGTGGTCGTCTCCGTCTTCCCTTTTTATTGTGTCTTAAAGCTTTAGTGTGTAACTTTTTGATATTAATGAACGTCCGTTATTGCCAAATAAGTTGATACAAAGCTAATTGAAGGAGGAATCCGGCGCAAAATGAACCTAGTGGTTAATTTACCGAGTCGACCGTTCTCGAGGACGTTTTTCATGCTAATCGAATGTGACCAGTTTTATCACAACCCGCAAATTAGCGTATGAAGCTAGTCGTCAGGGCAGAGGGTAAAGTAAAAACAAATCGGTAGTTCTACACGACTAACAAGGCTCAAAATAGCACCACACTTCCACGGTAGCATAATGAGGCTCCCTGCATGTAAACCGAATCGGTTCCGAATCAGATCGGTGCGCGATTAGGGAAGGCTTGTATCATGTGGACGCGCCGACAGTTTTGTTGTCATTACTTAGAATCCCTCACGGGGGAGACAAACTACACACTATAGCTATAAAAGGCTCTTAGGCCCTTTTTATAAAGTCTTAAATTCGCTGTCTTGTTGTAGGTCCTAAATCATTTTAAACAGGTCTTAATTTCCCTACCACTAATGCTCTTGATTGAAATGTTCCCGCAGCGCTACAATGTTCTTTTTTTTTTCCGTAGTGTTGTTGTTCTTTCTGTCGCTAGTCCAATTAGAATTTGCTGTATTATGACTACAAATGAGACCAGAATGCAACCTTTATTGCAGCCAAGCTAGACACCAGTCCTATAATGCCTATGAGGAAATTGGGGAATTGTTTCAGACGATGTTTCCCCACTCTGACATCTGACTTTGATTTTGTTTTTTCCTACGTTGTGATATAGGTCTTATATTTCATTCATAATGGTCTTAAAAAGGTCTTGAATTTGACTTGATAAAAGCTGCACAAACCCTGATCCAACCCTCCTGTGTTCCCTCTGTCCTGCTCCCTTGTTGTGCAGGGCATGACCGAGGCGGAGGAGGACAAGCTGCTGGCGCTCAAAGACTTCATGCTGAAGTCCAACAAGGCCAAAGCCAACATGGGCGAGCCGAGTCACCTGGGAGAGGCGGCCCAGACCGGCATCATCGACCTGGCCGCGCTCTGCATCACCGGCCGCCAGGTGGACCTGGTTAAACCCAAGGCCGAGCCCGAGGACAAGAGAGGTGATCCCCATCTTGACGACGCAGCATTTAATCACACGCACACATGACACCCTCGGGCCCTATGTTAACGATCTAAGCGAGCGGTGTGAAGCGCCTGGCGCAGGTGCGTTTAGGGCGTGTTCAAATCCACTTTTGCTAGAAAATAGCTTTCTCACATACAGTTTGGTCCACATAAAGCTCTAAAAAAGCCAGCGAATAAGTTTCTTAGGCATCATAGAGTTTAGCGAATCAAGCAAAACAAAGATTACATTTTTTAAAACAAGCTACCACACAGTCGACTCACAACAACCTCTTTCACAGCCTGAAGATGGAAACTCATAGCCTGGCTTTCCGCTCAATTTTCATTTTCCTTCAGTACTCCGTCTGGGTTTGTGGTATAGTCTTGGGTTTTCTCCGGCCAAATCTTTGGCGGTCCAATCATAGAACAGAGGGAGTGGCTGAGAACGATGACGTTGAGGTTGTGCGCTAGTTTGCGATTGGTTCTGGCAGATCCAGAGTGGCTCTGGGCAGGTCCAATAGTTATAAACTTCAACAGAGTACCCACCTTCAAGGAAGTTAACACTTGTCAATGGAGAGTGGCCAAACCCTCTGTACTAATGACATGGACCAGAGTCTGGTAGGACCAGGCTAAAGGACCAGAGTCTGGTAGGACCAGGCTAATGTACCAGAGTCTGGTAGGACCAGGCTAATGGACCAGGCTAGTGGACCAGAGTCTGGTAGGACCAGGCTAGTGGACCAGAGTCTGGTAGGACCAGGCTAATGGACCAGGCTAATGGACCAGAGTCTGGTAGGACCAGGCTAATGGACCAGGCTAATGGACCAGAGTCTGGTAGGACCAGGCTCGTGGACCAGAGTCTGGTAGGACCAGGCTAATGGACCAGGCTAGTGGACCAGAGTCTGGTAGGACCAGGCTAGTGTACCACCAGAGTCTGGTAGGACCAGGCTAGTGGACCAGAGTCTGGTAGGACCAGGCTAATGGACCAGGCTAATGGACCAGAGTCTGGTAGGACCAGGCTAATGGACCAGGCTAATGGACCAGAGTCTGGTAGGACCAGGCTAATGGACCAGGCTAATGGACCAGAGTCTGGTAGGACCAGGCTCGTGGACCAGAGTCTGGTAGGACCAGGCTAGTGTACCACCAGAGTCTGGTAGGACCAGGCTAGGAAACTCACTGGTTGTGTGGGAATTTCTGTTTTGAGTGTCACCTAATTGCAGTTTGAAGAAACAGTTTCCTGTCTTTTTGGTGTGGCGCACAACTAGGTGGGTCAAAATTCATCGTGAACCTAAATTAATATGCGGGACGGATACAAATTTGCGAGAGGCCAGTTTGGTGTGCTGGCCTTGAGTTTGACTCGTGTTGTAGAGCAGCGGTTTTCAACATTTTCGAGTCGCGGCCCGCAGAACAATGAGGTTGGTGTTCGCAACCTACCACCCCCTCGACACTGAGAGAGAGAGAGAGAGAGCTGCAAAACCGTTGTTTCTACACGCCTCCCCCAGCTGATTTTAAATGATTTCTAGCAAATCATGTTTTGCTTTGCCTTTTTTGGACTCCAGCTCTGTGTAGCTCAGTGATGGGATCACCGCTAACTGTGCGTTCCAGATGTTTCTCTGTAAGTCAGCAGAGTAAATTACTGCCGTCTGCAATCAACAGCCAAAGAGCTTCGAGGAAACTCCTCTCTCTAGTATCCCATACTAATCACTCTGCCTTTGTGTTCTCCAAATACCTGTCAGTCCTCAGAGAGAGTCCCTCTACACGGCCAAACATGAGGAAAGACCATTTAGCTCTGGCATTGTATCTTTGTGCTAAACTATCATGTTAAGATTGTTTTTATTGCATTTGCACAGATGTCAGTCTGCGATTATATCACTTTGTTCCTAAATGAAGACATCTGGAGTCTGAGTTGACTCTGATTTTAATTAGAAACAAGTGACTACATCTCAAACACTGTGATTATTTTCTCTTTTCTTTTTGTGAAAGAAAACAAAAATAGTGTTCATTAAAGTCTACAAAACGTGTGTCAAACTTAAAGGGACACGGCGACTTATTGGGACTTTGTCTTATTCACCGTATCCCCCAGAGTTAGACAAGTCCCTACGTCCCTTCTCATCTCCTTGCGTGTTGTAACTCTGTCTGACGCACCCACCGCTAGCCTAGCTTAGCACAGATTCTGGAGGTAACCGGCTCCCTCTAGCCTAGCTTAGCACAGATTCTGGAGGTAACCGGCTCCATCTAGCCTAGCTTAGCACAGATCCTGGAGGTAACCGGCTCCATCTAGCCTAGCTTAGCACAGATCCTGGAGGTAACCGGCTCCATCTAGCCTAGCTTAGCACAGGTCCTGGAGGTAACCGGCTCCATCTAGCCTAGCTTAGCCCAGATCCTCGAGGTAACCGGCTCCATCTAGCCTAGCTTAGCCCAGATCCTGGAGGTAACCGGCTCCATCTAGCCTAGCTTAGCACAGATCCTGGAGGTAACCGGCTCCATCTAGCCTAGCTTAGCACAGGTCCTGGAGGTAACTGGCTCCATCTAGCCTAGCTTAGCCCAGATCCTCGAGGTAACCGGCTCCATCTAGCCTAGCTTAGCCCAGATCCTGGAGGTAACCGGCTCCATCTAGCCTAGCTTAGCACAGATCCTGGAGGTAACTGGCTCCATCTAGCCTAGCTTAGCACAGGTCCTGGAGGTAACCGGCTCCATCTAGCCTAGCTTAGCCCAGATCCTGGAGGTAACCGGCTCCATCTAGCCTAGCTTAGCACAGATCCTGGAGGTAACCGGCTCCATCTAGCCTAGCTTAGCACAGATCCTGGAGGTAACCGGCTCCATCTAGCCTAGCTTAGCACAGGTCCTGGAGGTAACCGGCTCCATCTAGCCTAGCTTAGCACAGGTCCTGGAGGTAACCGGCTCCATCTAGCCTAGCTTAGCACAGATCCTGGAGGTAACCGGCTCCATCTAGCCTAGCTTAGCACAGGTCCTGGAGGTAACCGGCTCCATCTAGCCTAGCTTAGCCCAGATCCTGGAGGTAACAGGCTCCATCTAGCCTAGCTTAGCACAGGTCCTGGAGGTAACCGGCTCCATCTAGCCTAGCTTAGCACAGGTCCTGGAGGTAACCGGCTCCATCTAGCCTAGCTTAGCACAGATCCTCGAGGTAACCGGCTCCATCTAGCCTAGCTTAGCACAGGTCCTGGAGGTAACCGGCTCCATCTAGCCTAGCTTAGCACAGATCCTCGAGGTAACCGGCTCCATCTAGCCTACTGCTCCCAATAAGTGACAAAATGACACCAACATTTTCCTATTTCCATGTTGTGATTTGTATAGTCACAGCGTGTACAAATAACCAGGTCACATGACACACAGCCATCTTGTAACCGTATACATACTGGGAACTATATTCTCAGAAAGGCGAAGCAGTGCTACTTGGGCGGAGTGATTAGCGCAACACCTGAAAAGCCCCGTTGTTGCTCTCTGCTCCTCCCCACGCAGCTTCTCAGGTGCTGCAAGCAAATCACTCCGCCTGGTCTACAGGATCCAAAACTTGATTGAGGCCCCGTTCACACTGCGGCGAAAAGTTGAGAAAGATTTAAAAACACCAAACACAAGCTCTGAACTGCCCGGGAGTTTGTGTAATAGTTGAATGTTTCCTGTAACAAGAAAGCTATGTCTCGTTCCTCTCTTTTCTTTCTCTCTCCTATGAAAAGAAGCTGCCTTCAGGTGCGGTCGGAAACGTCAAGATCTATAAACGATCTGATGGAAACCAGTAACTGAAATATAAAATTGACTTGTGCTAGATTGGGGGGGTTAAATAACACAACCAGACGTCACACAAATGGGCCGTTTGTTAAGTGACGCTCCCAGCACCACGCAACCCTTCGGCGGATCGCCGGATCGCTTTTTTTTTTTTTTTTTTTTGGTCCGAACAAAACACTTTTTGCAGTGTAATTAGACCCAGTTGTGGAAATCCCAGCATCTGTCGAGCATGCGGCGATGTTTTTTATAGACTTGTTTGTTGATTGTGGCGCAAGAACAGACCTCTAGCATCCTGTTTTTATGTAGCTGTTAGGGCTGTGCAATTAACTGAAATTGAATCGGCCTTATGATTTCGGCTCCCAATGATTACAAAAACAGAGTATTCGAGAAAAACAATTATTTAGCTCATTACGTTTTGCGAGTAAACTCTTATTTTCTCTTGTGTGCTGAATGGAAAATAAAGTTTAAATAGGAAAAGTATTAAGGCAAATACCACAGTTCTAGGGGTTTCTTTTATCTTTTGAATTATTTAATTTTTTTTAAGTTCAATAATTGCAACATCTTTCCAGAAGTCAACGAGTAATCGTGTTAATTGATCATGATTTAAATATGGACCGAAATAATCATGATTATATTTTTTCCGATGATGGAGCAGCCCATGTACCTGTATGTGTTCTTTTTTTTTCTTTTCTTCCTGCAGCGAGGAAGCACACGAAGCAGGACTCGACGATGAACGAGGAGTGGAAGAGCATGTTTGGGTCTCAGGAGCCGCCCTCCACCCAGCCCGCCACGGTAAACCCTCCCCACCCCCCACCCCCCCCGTCCCCCCTGTGTGTTTGAGAGTTATTGATGTTTCCAGGAATCAGGTCACGTCTGGGACTGGTGCTGTGCAGCCAGTGCTGTGCAGCCAGAGGCACACTCACACTAACACTGTTTTCTAAAGCCTTGATGCCTTAATAGGTTTGTTTTAGGCTCGTGCCTGAAACAACTTTGTTTAGGAGTGTCTCCAGAAGGTGAGTTATGCCTACCATACACTAGGGCACTGGTTCTCAAGCTTTGAACAGTGTTTTTAAGCCATGTACTAGGCCATGTACTATGGTAGAAAGAAAAAGTCTCAATAAAGAGGAACAATACAGCGATGTCAACGATAACAACAGCCTTGGACCTGGAAAACATTTAGATTCTGATGGAAAAAGACGGTAGAAAGAAGGAAGGAAGGCGAAAAATAGGTCAAATAGTAATAAAACTGCGAAAAAAAACAGTAGAAAGAAGGAAGGCAACACTAGGGCGACAAAAGGGACAAAAAAAATTCCAATAAGCGACAAACTTCGAAAAAAAAGAACAAAAACTTTGAAAAATGCGACAAACTTGGAGAAAAAAGATGGTAGAAGAAACTACAGCCTTGTAACTGAAAAACATTTAGCAAAAAAATGTCACATACCTCCTGCAGTCCTCCAGAGGACCACTAGGTGGACACGTACCCCCATTTGAGAAACCCTGCTCTAGAAGACTCTGAACAGACTACAGTCTGACACCATCTCCCATCTAACATTAAAGACTGTCATAATATGCTATCCTACTCGCCGGTCTTTTACACACACAAAATCAGAAAAAAAGAAGTGTAAATCAATTTAAATCAAACTGTTTTATCTATAAAATGTGAGAGAATTGTAAAAAATACTCATTATGACTTCTTTAAATGTCCTTGTTTTATCCCACCAACAGTCCAGAAATCAAATATGTAAATCTGTGTGCATCGGCCACATACTGTAGTGAGGTTTCACGTCCCGACAGCAGTAAGAAGTTTGGCTCTGTGTCAGCAGGGGCTCGTCTCCTCGTCACTAAACGAGCTGCTGGCCAGTGTTTGACCCGCGTGTGCGATGACTCAGACGACACACAAGGCTTTAATTTACTGCCACGCTAAACGTCTCCATCTCACCTTCAGCCACTTTAAACACCGAACTGCAGCCTGAGCCAAGTTTCCACTCGGAGGCTCCAAATGGGCCAAGATCTGCATTACATATGTGATTAGGCTTCATTATTATTATTGATATTGATAAGAGATGGCCCGATACCACTTTTTTGCTTCCCGATACCGATTCCGATACCTGAACTTGCGTATCGGCCGATACCGAGTACCGATCCGATACCAGAGTGTCATATATTTTATTATGTTTTAACAGCTGTATACTACTATTCCTGTACGGGTGCGATGTGATTTCTATTTTCGTTGTCAGTCTGGCTCAGGTTAAACTCTTTGTGAAACATGAACAAACACAAACAATGAATGTCGTACAACTTTCTTTTATTCTCCAGTTTGACAGTCAGTTATAACGGAAAAAGAACGTAAATAAACTACTTTAATGTAGATTTTCTTTAGGGCTTTATGACGTGGTATTGGATCGGTGCATAAACTCCAGTACTTCCCGATACTGATACCAGCGTTTTAGGCGGTATCGGAGCCCATACCGATACTGGTATCGGTATCGGAACATCTCTAATATTGATTGCTTCCGGTTAGCTTTTGTTCTTACACAAAGTGGTTGTTTATTGAGATCCTAATGCACACGTGTCAAACTCAAGGCCCGCGGGCCAAATCCGGCCCCTTGCAGATTTAGATCTGGCCCGTATATATCAATTTTGGTTCACAATACATTTTGGCCCTCCTAGTTGTGCACCAAACCAAAAACACAAGACAGTGTTTTTTAAACTGAAATTACCTGACATTCAAAGCAGAATATGGCAGATTTGCTGACTCTGAGAATCAGAAATTCCCCCCAGAAGAAGAGTTTAATTTTCAGGCTGTGAAACAGGTTCTTGTTTAAAAAAAAAAAAAGATCATTGTTTTTGCTTGATTTGCTAAATTCTATGATGGCTAAGGAACTCTTTTGATGACTTTTGTAGGGCTTCACATCAACAAAGAGCATGCAAAAATGTCGGAAAACCAACACATTTACAAAAAGGTGACCAATGTCTCTTTTTCCAGTATGGCCCTCTGGGAAAATGAGTTTGACACCCCTGTCCTAAAGAGATGAAGTTGAAGCATTATTCAGAGTAATGTGGTCATGTTTTGACAAGATATTAAAACAAATATAATTTGTTTTTTTGTTTGTTTCTAAACTAAATTTAAATTGATCGTTTTAGTACGAAAGTTTAGAGGAAACTCGATCGAGCAGTCGGTAAAATGCGGCGTCGGATGTGTTTGCAGGCTGCCGACGGGCCGGGGAGTCAGATCAGGAAGAGCGCCGCGGTCCCGGCGGTGGCCGTGCTGCAGTCGGTGGCGAGCGGCCCGGCCTACCAGCGCCGCATCAACACCTGCAAGGCGGAGCTGCAGCAGCTGGTGCAGCAGAAGAGGGAGCAGTGCAGCGCCGAG
>NC_041336.1:4659732-4662232 GCF_004354835.1 Perca flavescens | reverse complement strand
GTGAGATGAGACTAGATATCGTCTTAGATTTTGGATATGGTAATATCGTGATATGACATAAGAGTCTTTTCCTGGTTTTAAAGGCTGCGTTACAGTAAAGTGATGGACTTTTCTGAACTTTCTGTTGTAACTGTTCTATTATTTGCCTTTACCCACTTAGTCATTATATCCACATTACTGATGATTATTTATCAAAAATCTAAGTGTGAAGATATTTTATATATATATATATATATATATATAACCTGTTTATTATTTATTCATTTGATTTTGCAACTGTTCACTGAAATAGCCAGTTTCTATGAAACAATTTGGGACATGTCATATTTGGCTTTGACTTTGACTGAACTGCTCTCACTTTGCGGGATCGGAATATCGTATATCGATATTCAGCCAAAATATATCGGGATATAACTTTTGGTCCATATCGCCCAGCCCTAGTGCCGGTGCCTAAACGGTGCCTGAACCGATACTTTTTAAGAAAGTAAAAGAAAAAAAAGTGTACTAAACAACATTCGGCGACATTTAAGAACAACTTGTTTATTACTACGGCAATATGGCCAAAATAAATGATTTATTAGTAATGTAACAACTATAACTTATAATAAACAGTTAATTATTTCACAAGTAAATTGCTGTTGAATGACAAAAACAACCACCAGGTGGGAAAAGTGTATTTTACAACAACTTTGAATGCAGCGCAAAGCTGTAGGTTACCAGTTTCAGTGAACGCAGCGTCTGTGTTTTTCCAACGTGGGCAGCTGCTGCGCTGCAGAGCACACTGTTGAAATCCAGTCACACTTCACACTGTTTAACGTTAGCTGTCAGCACTTTAACCGGGATTAATCCAGCTGATAGCTAAAGCTAGGCTAACGTTACCTGCTGTCGAGTGTAGTGTAAAGTCAGGCACCGAAATTTTCGTTCTTATTCGGTCTCGTTACTACCGTTTACGTCGGAACCGGTGCCAAGTTTCGGTACCCAACCCTACGCACGAGGCGACGAGTCAAACCTGCATCAGTTATCTAATCCAACGTTTCGCCCATACATCTTGACCACGTATTTGAGTTCACAGTAGGTTTGTCCTTATGACTTAATACCTGCAGAAAATCTTGTTTTTAGTGAATTTATAATATATAGGCACTTATAATTGTAACAAAATCCTCATACGTTTGCTGTACAAGCCTCTGTCACACACTGCTGTATGAGCCTCTGGAGTCTGGAGAGTTTGGCGATTTCGGGGCTGTTTCAAAAAGGTCTATCTCTGTAGGGATCCTTTCTGTAAAGCTGTCAGACACTTGGAATAATAATCTGAGTCTGTCAGCGGCAACTAGGGATGGGCGATACCACACTTTTAGGATTCGATACGATACCGATGCCGATACCGTTAATTTCTTATTGGCAATTTTTGTCAGTAAAAATATTACATTTAAGAAAAATACAGACCATTTATACAAAATGTATTATGGTCAATACATAATAAAATAAAAATAAATAACATAAATATGAATGAAATAAATTAAATATGAACAAAAAACACACATTTTCACTTTTCTTATTTCTAAAAAAAAAGACCATCTTGGTAGTGCTGGGCTGGCCTTGGCTGTGTCGCACGTCGACGCTCATTGGCTCGTCTCCTGTCACGTGACATGGGCCAGCTCAATACGCCGCCAGGTAAAGGGGTGACCCGGCACATAGTAATTTAAGTAAGTAATCTAAAACAGCTGAAAGTGATGCATACACCCTAGGGCTGGGCAATATGGACCAAAAGTCATATCCCGATATATCTTGGCTGAATATCGATATACGATATATATACCGATATTTTTTCCGTAAAGTGAGAGCAAATGTTCAGTCAAAGCCAAATATGACATGTCACAAGAAACCGGCTATTTCAGTGAACAGTTACAAAAACTAATGAATAAATAATGAACAGGTTTCTTCACCTGGTTCATGACTAAATGCTCAGCTGTTCAAATAACAATAAAATGTAAACTGTATAACATATAAATACTGTATAACAACAGGAGTACCTTTTATTGAAATCAAAGCTCCATAAGGTGCACATTTAAATAAAAAAAATACCTTAAATAAAAAGCCTACAAAATAAAAGAGGCCAATCCAAAAGGATCAGCAGCTTGCTTGATTGGAGCAAGGATCAATTTTGAACTATATCGATATATGCGATATGGTCTAATTCCATATCTCATTTAAAAATATATCAATATATTTTTTATATCGATATATCGCCCAGCCCTAATACACCCCCAATTATTATTTTTTAGTTTATATCGATATTTTTTTAAGGAAATCAATGCCAAATGAGTAGGGTGAGTATATCGATCTATCGATACCACAGGATCGATACTCCCATCCCTAGCGGCAACAACAGAACTTTTAGTGGAAGCTAACTGATGGTGCGCAATTGCCAATTAACGTTACGTTGTAGCTTGTTTCGCAGCTGCCATAAAAAATGATGTTAGGTAAATAGGGCCCAGGTTAA
>NC_041336.1:4634732-4652232 GCF_004354835.1 Perca flavescens | reverse complement strand
TATATGTCACACGAACTTAAACAGGGCAAACACACACCACCAAACAGACCACTGGAGATATTTTAAACACATTTAAAATGATTCAGCTAGCCGACAGGTCACATGCTAGCATGTTCGGACATTACATTTCGTTGTAAACAAAAGCGAGGCAGCTAGGCTACATAGCCAGGTTACCAGAGCATTTATGAGCTAACATTTTACCGATGGTTTGCTGCTGTGCATTTTTACCGCCCTCTTGTCTTCTGACAGCCCGGGATATTTAAAAACACGCGGGTCTTGCGTGTTGTTTTCGCGACCACGCCCCCGAGGCAAACTTTCGCTGGCCGAAATTCGCGAGGTGTTTCGCTGTGTGGAACCCTACCGTAAGCCGTGTTTTTTTTTCCTAGCTTTGTGACTACGACTGCACGTATTTAGCCGGGTGGGTGTTTCCCTCTACAGGTACGAGCAGCGGCACCATGGCCTGCTGGGATATGCGGTTCCAGCTCCCCATCTCAAACCACTCCCACCCTGCCCGGGCGCGAATCAGACGGCTGCTGATGCATCCGCTCTACCAATCATCTGTCATCGCAGGTGAGAGGGCGAGAATGATCTCCGTCGGTCATATTTAATACGCTGAATATCGTCAGTGTTTATACGGACTGAAGGAGTTTCAGATCATCTTTCTTTACTCGTTAACTCTGGAGGAGCTGATGGTGAGGTCAGACTAAACACAGTGAAGTGGATCATCTGTGTTTGATTGTTCACATCTGATATCTAGTTCAGATCTAACTAACGTCTGTCTGTCTGTCTGTCTGTCTGTCTGTAGCTGTCCAAGGGAATAATGAAGTCTCCATGTGGGACATGGAGACCGGAGATCGTAAATTCACCCTGTGGGCGAGCTCTGCACCACCACTCTCTGAGATGCAGGTAGGTGTGTGTGTGCGCGTGTAAAAGCGATTCATGTTTTCAGAGGTGGTTCAGTTCAGATTATTTTCTCATTGGTTGATTGATTCAAGTCTTGCTTAAAGCAGCTATAATCAGTATTTTTATGATACCAATGTATGAATGACAATGTGCCTCTGTAGGGAAAAAAAAAAAAATGCACAAAACAACAGTTGGCAACATTAAAGAACGGATTGTTTGTTGCTAATAATTTATTTAAAAATAATAACTTATTTCAGCCAATTGTTAAAGAGCTAAAAGAAATACCACTGGCTGGCAGCAGGGTTACAGGATAATTCCCTCAGGAGTGAGTTGAGACCAAAAACATCTAAAACATGGAGAGAATATTGGAATGATGTGTGTGTGTGTGTGTGTGTGTGTGTGTGTGTGTGTGTGTGTGTGTGTGTGTGTGTGTGTGTGTGTAGCCATCTCCTCACAGTGTTCACGGGATCTACTGCAGTCCTGCTGACGGGAACCCTCTGCTGCTGACTGCTGGATCAGACATGCGGATCAGGTCTGAACAAGACAAAAACTATTTTGTATCCGCTTGTTCTGATTGTGAGGTTAAGTTATTACACTATTAATGAAATATAAAACACCTTTCCACAAATACTTCAATAAATCTGTTCCCAACTTGAATAATTTGACAAATCAGTGTAAAATGTATAGTAGCCTGGATGTCAGCCGAACTTAGCCCCGCCCCCAACATCTGAGGTCAGGAAGTTGGGTCTGGACTTGATCCATTGTGGAGCAACTATGCTCTTTATGCGCTTTATACGATGATGGACAGATGATCAACAGTAAACGTAATCAACCCACGTCACCAAAGAGCGCTTGGGCTGAATTCTTTTACAACAAAGATGGCTGCCGTCGCGTCTGTTATAGAAGATATCGACAGCGCGTTGATTTTAAAAGAGGAACAGAGAACCGCGATCCCGTACGCAGACGCATCGCCACACCCGTCCGCACGGCACAGAAACTGCCGCCTCTGCCTTTGCTCTGTCGAAGCCTGCCAGCTTCTGTGACATCTGTCTCCGTTGCTCCGATTGGTTGTAGGTCTGTCCAATGGAGTGCAGAGGCATTTTCTTTCCTGGTTGGGTTGAAACACGCCCCATAATCGCAGCCCAATGGAGCAGCATCAGACTCCTATTCTGACTAGAATCTTGAGTATGACAGCGTTCGTGATATTCATGATAAAATCAAAACAAATAACGACTGTTTGAGAATTAAACCAAAGTTTGGTCTTTTGAGTATTTATTTACATTTGCAAATGGAGAAAACTGTTTCAAAGGTACACGCAGCACAACTGAAAATGTCTTTCTAGACTAAAGTCTAAACATCCAAACATCATATAGTGAAGACCTCTGTCAAGCCACCCCTCTAAATATCTTTAGCATGGCCATAGTTGAAGAGAGGACATCATTAACAGTCAAACCATTGTCTCAGCTTCCCCTCTGCTCTCTGTTCCTAACATTAGCCTAAACATCAGTTTATCTCAGGAGGCAGAAACCTACGTAGTTCTCACTGTCGTAAACAGTCATCGGCCTTCTCCACTTCTATCTAAGCAAAAAGTCAACAATGTGAGGAGCTTCAAGCTAGTAGAACTAAATAACTCTCTAGGCTATAGTTCACAGTTGCCAACTATTTCACTTGGAGTCTTTTGAATCTACACATGAAGAAGCTAAATCTTGTGGCGTTATAAAACAATCTTTAAACAAATGGTTAATATCATTAAACAAATGGTTAAAATAAAATTTGCCACCACATGACCACGTCAGGCTAAATGTATTGTGTCTTGCGGACCTCTGTCTTCACTTTAGCTTTAAATCGGGGCCCGTTAACAGCCTCTGGGAGACCGTAATGTTGGCCTGGCCCGCCGGCAGCTTGTCGGAGTTGTAACTGGTTAAAGTTGTAATAATGTAATGTTTGTTTTGTGGTGTTCAGGTTCTGGGACTTGGCGTATCCGGAGCGGTCATACATCGTAGCAGGAGGAGCCAACGACTCGCTGCACTGCCCGTCCGTCCTCTACAACAGGAAGATCATCGAAGGAACCGAAGTCGTACAGGTGGGTGCACACACGCTCTGGATAGGCACCCAGGAGAGCTGCAACGGTGAATCGATTAGTTGTCTACTATTAAATCAATCGCCAGCTATTATTTAAAAAGTCAAACTTCTCTGATGTCAGCTTGTTAAATGTGAATATATTCTAGTTTCTTCTCTCCTCTGGGACAGTAAACTCAATATCTTTGAGTTGGGGATAAAACAAGACATGTGCAGACGTCATCTTGGGCTTTTTTGGGAAACACTGATCCACATTTTTCACCATTTTCTGACATTTTAGAGACCAAACAACTGATCTATTAACCCAGAAAACATCCACAGATTAATGGACAATGAAAATAAGCGTTGGTTGCAGCCCAAGCGCACACACACACACACAGACACAAACTCACTCACTCTCACACACACGCTTTCAAATGAACTGTGCAACGAGAAGGGATGGACAAGAAGAAAAAGGCTGATTTGGAAAATGTAGTTGTAGATGTTTCAACCGTTGCTTAACATTTGAAGGTGTGTTAATAAAAGCCCTTAATGTCTCTGTAGGAGATCCACAGCAAACAGAAGAGCGGCGTGGTGGAGGACTCGCCTCGCCGCGGCCCCGAATCCCTGCCCGTGGGACACCACGACATCATCACCGACATCGCCACCTTTCAGACGACACAGGGCTTCATCGTCACCTCGTCCAGAGACGGCATCGTCAAAGTCTGGAAGTGAGGACACGCCGAGGACACGCCAAGGACACGCCAACAGTACACACACACACACACACACACACACACAGGATACACGTGTTCCTTGTGTGGTTTCTAATCTGTGATGGTTCGAGACACAAAGTTATATCCCGTTATCTACCGTTAATTAAGCATTTCTATTTTTCACTGTGGTTGATAAACACCTCCTCCTCCTCCTCCTCCCATTGGCTGTTTCTGATGATGCGTTAAAGCCACATGTGGCTTCCTGTTCCTCAACCCGTCATATGTACACAGCCCGGCAGCTGTCACAGAGGAACACTTTCTGCCTCGCATTATGAATGTGTGCACTTAATATGCACATTTTTGATGTAGGTCCGTTTTTTTAAAGGGTTTTGGTGCGTAACTTTTGTACTCGGGTACTCGAGTTCCAAGTTGGAAATTACAAATGGAAATTACAAATGGAAAAGCCCCCTGCAATCGGACTTACGACTCAGAAAGTTCCCCACGCAAAGCCGACCTCAAAACCCAACCGGGCTGCTCCGTGCATCGACTGTAGGGGAAGCTGTAGTAACATACACTTTATTACCACGTCTGTCTCAGTTTGTGTCTCATTAAATCTGTCATACACAGAGTCCAACTTCTTTCTGTCGACATTGTTGCTACGGCGTTTTTATGCACAAACTACAGCGTAATCCGTTGTTATCAACCGGTACTGCTAACAACGGCTAACCTGGCTAGAGCTTACACTCCGACTTGTTGTACTGGCTACGCTCGACTCGGGATGTCTTCGGACTTACCAAAGTCACACAATAACACTAACTAACCGACCGAGGCAGCAGTAGAGCAGCAACTCCCGTGTCCTGAGAGGTTAAATCACTGTTTTAGTCAGAGGAGTCTGGTGGCTTTGAAGAGAGCAGAGATAACGGCTTCAGTTCCCCGTTGTAAAGGTCCGTCTGACAGCACGGGAAAGCGCTGAAAATATTCTAAATATAGCGCACACTTAAACTGACATAATGCGTTTTAGCTGCTGCTCCCGTCCACAGCAGGACGTCGCTTAGCTTCTGTGTCGGTACCGCCCATCTACTGTAGCTAACACGCTAGTCTCGCTTTGCCAGACCTTCCTCCACAGCGCTGCAGAGGAGGGTCTGGCAAGTCCACACAGCATTCCTGAATGGGAGAACAACAAGCTCTGGTTTATTGGCATTTCTTTAAACCAATCACAATCGTCTTGGGCGGTGCTATGCAGCGCGCCTCTGCTAAATAGCTTTAACTTGTTTAGGTGGAACATGTGTACGTTCAAAAGTAGTTTTAGTCGTGCGAGAGAAAACTCAGATTGGACAGATAGTCTAGCTAGCTGTCTGGATTTACCCTGCAGAGATCTGAGGAAATCAGCCGGAGGTTAGAACCCCAACACAGAGACAGAGGGACATCCGGTTGGAATGACTGTTGAGCAGTAGCTCATACAAACACACTTCAAAACATCTCAACTATCCCTTTTAAGTCTTTTAGTGCACACATATCTCATGGAGGGAATAAAATATGCATATTGAATGCCCAAATTATGTTTTCTGTGACACCTGCCGATCTCTGTAGATTCAGTGTCATGGTTTTTTCGGGAGCATGAGGAGGTGAGGCTCTTTACTCAGTCTTTCAGAGTCTGATATGCACAAACTCAATGTTAATAATAATCATCACGAACAACTGGAGCTACAAGATATTATTACGTATTTAAAAGCACTTGTTTGTCCCTTTTTTTTTTTTTTTTTTTTTTTTTTTTTTAAACGGACCAAAATCCTAATCCTATAATCAAATATTTCAATTGAAGTTCTCATTTGAACTCTGTGATCTCAACCTGTGAGTCACCTGATCTCCATATGAGAATTTGAGCATCGTTTTTACTCTATGGAGAGACAAACGACCAACTTTAATCAGATACACAAACAAATGCTCTCTCTCTCTCTCTACTGTATATCTCTGTCTCTTCTCTGTCTACACAGTAGATCTTGTACATACGTTATTTTAAATCTGAATAATATAAAGTTTGATTTGAAGCTTGTACAAACTATGAAATGATGCGTTGTGTTGCTGCTGCTGAAGAAACATGTGACCTGCCTTTCAGTGTTTGTCCATCTGTTGAATAAAACCTGGTGTCTGACCAGCTACGAAAACAATCCATTCTCCTCGTTATTGATCGCCCGTTTCAAATCGGTCAAATAATCATCAAAGATTGGATAAGAAATTACGTCATGATGAGTTACACGTTCTCCAGGACAGACGGTCATTAGAAATGTAAATATAAGTTCTCTGAACTTATATTGCAGCCTCCGATTTGCAATTATTTCAAGTGAGACTCGGAAGTAAACATCAAATAAAATGTGGCGATTACCCATAAATGCAGCGGTGTGGTCTACGTGATACGCAGGTGTTCGCAGTAGAGCCCGACCGATATATCTGCCGGCCGATATTATCGGCCGATATTGGGCATTTTCCAAACAAGGAGTGTGGTAGTTACATAGTTTGTCTTAGTCTGTTGTCTTTTTGTTCAAAAGGACTTCAAGTTTCATATCTTAAGTTGCGCATTTCTGGATTATCGGCCGATATATCTGAATATCGGATTTTTAAATCATTAAATATATGTATCGGTATCGGCCTTAAAAATCCTTTTATCGGTCAGGCTCTGATACGCAGTATAGCCACTAAGAAAGCTCCAGGATTTCCATATACCCACTTAAAGATGCCCAATGACACGCAACAACATACTTTCCATCATATTTTTGATATATTTTGAATTGTCATCTGTGTTTTTCTTCTTCACGTAGGCTAAATAAAGGGATTTTCACCGTAAATTGGTGCATAAAAATGTATCCGAATACAGGAAATGAAGTCGTTGATGGTCAAAACTTCCCTTGGGAGGACACCCAGACCACCCCCCATGATATGCAAATCACATGTATTTCCTTTAAATGAAAATTTATGGAGCACGTTCTAATCTGTGACATTACCTCTCAAACTGTAAAATTTGCCCCAAAACCCCCCCTGAGTCAGGTGTAACATTAACCTGGCCTTCAGCATATTTTTCCCCTCGGCCCATTTTTAGGATTAACATTTTTATTCAAACCCAACAAGCTGCACGCTTCGTCTCAGCTGATCAGAAACCCCCATTTAGAACACACAAAACTGTCCAGGAGGAATTCCGTAAAACTCTTTATTGTTTTTTACATCGGGCACCATTGTTCGGTTTCATAAACCCCAGTCACTGATTTCCAAGTACAGACAGACAGACGGGCAGACAGACAGACGATGACACAGACTGAGCAGTGAGACACGTTTCAGACCCTTTGACCCTTTTATGGCCCTTCTACAGTTTAGTTTGATCCTTTCGAGAGTCCATCAGTCAGTTGAAATAATATTTTCTGCAGGTGTTCAGATGTGAGGGAGCTGCTGCCAAACGGGGGGGCTCCGAGGCCAGCCCCCCCCCCCCCATCTTCCTAGAAATTTGTGGAGTTTCGTTACTTACCCGTAATGGGAGATAATGTTCTAGAGTAGGGGTTGACCGATACTGGAACCAATGTACATTTACAGTAAAAAGAAAATCAAAAATCTAAATCTTTTGGAATGTTACAAATGTTATTTTTTTTTCTTCTAAATACTAAATTTAACTAAACTTAAACGTCAATTTCAAAATAATATACAGAAGTACTGAAGTGGTGAGTGAAAGCGAAGCAGAGGGAGAGACACAGAGCTGTAGCGCACTTTGGATTTTTTTAAACTTTATCGGTTTCACGGTCAAATAAAACACGGATACAGATAATGTGCAGGTTGCCACATATCGTCTTTGATAAGCGAGCAGGCCTCTGATTGGTGGATCCCTGGTTTGTGGTGGTCTGACCTACTGCCCTCCAGCTGGAACGTCCCGTCTGCCAGCGCCGCCTCGCCGTCATTGGCTCAACCTCCAACAGGCTGAGTTACTCATCCTGACCACGATGACTCACTCTACGGTAGGACTCGGATAGCTTCCTGTGTGTGTGTGTGTGTGTGTGTGTGTGTCTCTGTCTCTGTGTGTATGTGTCTCTGTCTCTGTGTGTATGTGTCTCTGTCTCTGTGTGTCTCTGTGTGTGTGTATGTGTCTCTGTGTGTATGTGTCTCTGTCTCTGTGTGTATGTGTCTCTGTCTCTGTGTGTCTCTGTGTGTGTGTATGTGTCTCTGTGTGCGTGTGTGTATGTGTCTGTATCTTTGTCTCTCTGTGTGTGTGTGTGTGTCTGTCTGTATCTGTGTCTGTGTGCCTGTCTCTGTGTGTGTGTGTCTCTCTCTCTGTGTGTCTGTAACTGTGTCTCTTTGTGTGTGTGTCTCTGTGTGTGTGTGTGTGTCTGTCTGTCTCTGTGTGTGTGTCTGTGTGCCTGTATCTGTGTCTCTGTGTGTGTGTGTGTGTGTGTGTCTCTCTCTCTGTGTGTCTGTAACTGTGTCTCTTTGTGTGTGTGTCTCTGTGTGTGTGTGTCTCTGTATCTGTGTCTCTGTGTGTGTGTGTGTGTGTCTGTCTGTCTGTCTCTGTGTGTGTGTCTGTGTGCCTGTATCTGTGTCTCTGTGTGTGTGTGTGTGTGTGTGTGTGTGTGTGTGTGTGTGTGTGTGTGTGTGTGTGTGTGTGTGTGTCTCTCTCTCTCTCTGTGTCTGTAACTGTGTCTCTTTGTGTGTGTGTCTGTGTGTGTGTGTGTGTGTCTCTGTGTCTCTCTGTATCTGTGTCTCTCTCTGTGTGTGTGTGTGTGTGTCTGTGTGCTTGTATCTGTGTCTCTTTGTGTGTGTGTCTGTGTGTGTGTCTCTGTGTGTGTCTGTGTGTGTCTGTGTGTGTGTGTCTCTGTGTGTGTGTGTCTCTCTCTCTGTGTCTGTAACTGTGTCTCTTTGTGTGTGTGTCTGTGTGTGTGTGTGTGTGTGTGTGTGTGTGTGTGTGTGTGTGTGTGTGTGTGTGTGTGTGTGTGTGTGTCTCTCTGTGTGTGTGTGTCTGTGTGTGTGTCTCTGTGTGTGTGTCTCTGTGTGTCTCTGTGTGTGTGTGTCTGTGTATGTGTGACGTCTAAAAAAACAAATGTGTCCTCTAAAAAGTGTTTGAATTACAAGCTGGAGCTGATGATCATGAAATTAACTCTTTCAAATCTATCATTAAAATAAAAAAAAAACCGGAGATAATTGAATTCCTAAGATTACAAGATAATAATAACAACAAGGTTTCTTCTTTCTTTGCACTCAGTTTGTCTTTCAGCAGCAGGATGGAAAAACAGCCGCATGTGAGTCCAGTCAAACATTTCTGATCAGTTATGGAAAAACATTTTAATGTTGATGTGATTCCTTCAAACATTCATTCATGGCTCCATGAACATAGCACCTGATGTTTAGAAAACGTCTTCTGTAAAGGAGCGTTAAACACTCAACACACAATCAATTTCCAACAGTTCAAGAGTTTTCTATTGCAAAATGGTGAAGGTTTAAATAAAATAAAAAGAGAGCTCTGAGATAAACGTGCAAGTTCAAGAAAGACCAACTTTCCCTGAAGGCGTTTTTAAAAACCTACATTTAATTAGCAGTTTAAATGTCCCAGAATACCCTCAGCTGTGAATGAATTCATAAAGTCTCTTTGGTGTTTTCCCTGTGTGTGTGTGTGTGTGTGTGTGTGTGTGTGTGTGTGTGTGTGTGTGTGTGTGTGTGTGTGTGTGTGTGTGTGTGTGTGTGTGTGTGTGTGTGTGTGTGTGTGTGTGTGTGTGTGTGTGTGTGTGTGTGTGTGTGTGTGTTTTTTTTTTTTTTTTTTTTTTTTTGTACGGTGGTGATCCGGAGACGTCCCCTCCTCATCGGCTCTTGGTCAGACAGAGGCTCTCGCACTCGTCTTGCGTCTTGAATCGGTTTCCGTTGCCGCCGCAGCCGCCGTACCAGAAGCGAGAGCATTCCCTCTGCTCGGTGTCGAAGAACCACATCATGGTGTAGTTCTGGCAGCCGCCCTGGTCCTGGCTGAGGAAACAGCTGTCTGCATGAAGACACGTCACAGTGGTAGACATGACTCAGCATTTCACACTCCAGCACTATATAGTGTGTTCGCCATTTTGTGGTGGTTTCCAAATTCTCCGTGGTTAAGTTCATTCACTATTTAGTCATACCCACAATGCACAGTTGATTTGAGTGTACATACGGTGTACCCTACATTTTACTCCCGCGTACCCACAATGCAACGCCACAGTGTTTTCTCAGAGGAGAAGAAGAAGAAGAAGAAGAAGAAGTACTCACAGAAACTGAAAAGGAAAAATGGAGCGGGCTTTTGTGTCTAAACAGTAGGGGGTAAACTAGGGGTTAACTTTGGGATCTCAACTATCTAGGGAGGTCCCGGGATATGTCTGCATGGATTGAGAAAAACGACAAAAACAAAGGAAACATTTTCAAAAAAAAGCACCAAAAACGTAAAAAAAAAAAAAAAAAAAAAAAAGGGCAACAAAATTGTCCAAAAAACCCTGAAAAAGGAAACGAAAATTCAAAAAAACCTTTCCACAAAAACTTGAAAAAGGTAACAAAAAACCTTGAAAAAGGCAACAACAAACTCTGAAAAACTCAATCAAAATGTTTATAAAAAAGCAGGAAAAATGTTGGAAAATGCAACAAAAACGTCCAAAAAAAATCAACAAAAACCTCAAAAAGGAACAAAATCTTCGGAAAAAAACAAGTTCTGATTACCCCCCAAAATACTTTACCTACGCTACTTTATCAATTTATTTGCAAATTTAAAGTCTAAGCATGTTACTTTCTAGGTGATAAACTCTTACGTAAACACTTCCGTCACAATACTTTGCTGTTCCGATACTTTTATTTATTTTATATATTACTATTGCAAGTTTATTGTCTATGCATGTTCCTTCTTCCAGGAAACTGGAAATCAATCCCAAAATGGAAAATGCTCACCAGGACTGTCACAAATCCATTCTTTGTAGTTAACGAGCTAAAACACAGTACGGCCCTCCTGTTAAAATCCGTTTTTACCTTTAGAGGCGAAGCTGGCCAGCTCTGGAGTCGGCAGGATGTTGGGATCTGTCGGAGACAACACAGTCAACCACAAGATTTAGGTTTTTATTCAACACCATCACTCAGAATTCATTCTGTACGTTCTGGTAACCAGTTAACATCCACCTATCTCCCATCAGGTTAGGACTAGAGGTCTGGTAACCTGTTAACTTCCACCTAGCTCCCATCAGGTTAGGACTAGAGGTCTGGTAACCTGTTAACTTCCATCTAGCTCCCATCAGGTTAGGACTAGAGGTCTGGTAACCTGTTAACTTCCACCTAGCTCCCATCAGGTTAGGACTAGAGGTCTGGTAACCTGTTAACATCCACCTAGCTCCCATCAGGTTAGGACTAGAGGTCTGGTAACCTGTTAACTTCCACCTAGCTCCCATCAGGTTAGGACTAGAGGTCTGGTAACCTGTTAACTTCCACCTAGCTCCCATCAGGTTAGGACTAGAGGTCTGGTAACCTGTTAACTTCCACCTATCTCCCATCAGGTTAGGACTAGAGGTCTGGTAACCAGTTAACATCCACCTATCTCCCATCAGGTTAGGACTAGAGGTCTGGTAACCTGTTAACTTCCACCTATCTCCCATCAGGTTAGGACTAGAGGTCTGGTAACCTGTTAACTTCCACCTATCTCCCATCAGGTTAGGACTAGAGGTCTGGTAACCAGTTAACATCCACCTATCTCCCATCAGGTTAGGACTAGAGGTCTGGTAACCTGTTAACATCCACCTATCTCCCATCAGGTTAGGACTAGAGGTCTGGTAACCTGTTAACTTCCACCTAGCTCCCATCAGGTTAGGACTAGAGGTCTGGTAACCTGTTAACATCCACCTATCTCCCATCAGGTTAGGACTAGAGGTCTGGTAACCTGTTAACATCCACCTATCTCCCATCAGGTTAGGGACTAGAGGTCTGGTAACCTGTTAACTTCCACCTAGCTCCCATCAGGTTAGGACTAGAGGTCTGGTAACCTGTTAACATCCACCTATCTCCCATCAGGTTAGGACTAGAGGTCTGGTAACCAGTTAACATCCACCTATCTCCCATCAGGTTAGGACTAGAGGTCTGGTAACCTGTTAACTTCCAACTATCTCCCATCAGGTTAGGACTAGAGGTCTGGTAACCAGTTAACATCCACCTATCTCCCATCAGGTTAGGACTAGAGGTCTGGTAACCTGTTAACTTCCACCTATCTCCCATCAGGTTAGGACTAGAGGTCTGGTAACCTGTTAACTTCCACCTATCTCCCATCAGGTTAGGACTAGAGGTCTGGTAACCTGTTAACATCCACCTAGCTCCCATCAGGTTAGGACTAGAGGTCTGGTAACCTGTTAACATCCACCTATCTCCCATCAGGTTAGGACTAGAGGTCTGGTAACCTGTTAACATCCACCTAGCTCCCATCAGGTTAGGGACTAGAGGTCTGGTAACCTGTTAACTTCCACCTAGCTCCCATCAGGTTAGGACTAGAGGTCTGGTAACCTGTTAACTTCCACCTAGCTCCCATCAGGTTAGGACTAGAGGTCTGGTAACCTGTTAACATCCACCTATCTCCCATCAGGTTAGGACTAGAGGTCTGGTAACCAGTTAACATCCACCTATCTCCCATCAGGTTAGGACTAGAGGTCTGGTAACCTGTTAACTTCCACCTAGCTCCCATCAGGTTAGGACTAGAGGTCTGGTAACCTGTTAACATCCACCTATCTCCCATCAGGTTAGGACTAGAGGTCTGGTAACCAGTTAACATCCACCTATCTCCCATCAGGTTAGGACTAGAGGTCTGGTAACCTGTTAACTTCCAACTATCTCCCATCAGGTTAGGACTAGAGGTCTGGTAACCTGTTAACTTCCACCTATCTCCCATCAGGTTAGGACTAGAGGTCTGGTAACCAGTTAACATCCACCTATCTCCCATCAGGTTAGGACTAGAGGTCTGGTAACCTGTTAACTTCCAACTATCTCCCATCAGGTTAGGACTAGAGGTCTGGTAACCTGTTAACTTCCACCTATCTCCCATCAGGTTAGGACTAGAGGTCTGGTAACCAGTTAACATCCACCTATCTCCCATCAGGTTAGGACTAGAGGTCTGGTAACCTGTTAACTTCCACCTATCTCCCATCAGGTTAGGACTAGAGGTCTGGTAACCTGTTAACTTCCATCTAGCTCCCATCAGGTTAGGACTAGAGGTCTGGTAACCTGTTAACTTCCACCTAGCTCCCATCAGGTTAGGACTAGAGGTCTGGTAACCTGTTAACTTCCACCTAGCTCCCATCAGGTTAGGACTAGAGGTCTGGTAACCTGTTAACTTCCATTTTATTTAACTTCTATTTTATAACTATTTTGGACCATGTTAGAACTGCTGTAGCGTTTTAATCACATGCTTTTCGAGCACATTCTCAGAAACTAGAAGAATTGAGGATTCAGGTGGAGTTAAAACGGTAAAGACTTGGGTACAGGAATAGGACTAGCTGCCAAAAATCCTGCACGTACTGTATGTATATTGGGGTGAAATAACCAGCCTCTAAAGGATTTTAGTTTTAAATTTGGTACTGTTAGCGTTGCTACTTTTAAAGCAGCTGCTGCATACTGTATTGAATGTTTATTGAGTTATTGAATCTACTTTTTAATGTCCAGCGGTCGCTTTCTATTTTCATTTACCTTCCTCCACTTAAAGTGCCACCTAGGGCTGCACAATGGGAGGAAAATATCGCAATAACGATATTACTTGCGAAGAATACATAGATTTTTAAGTGTTATCGGTTCCGCTGCTTTCAGTGTTCTGCTAAAATACATCAATTTGCTTGTTGAACATTCGTTTATGGAACGCATTGAACGTTGAATTGAACATAAAAGGCACCACCAGTGGTTTAGTCACTGGTGATACGCAGGTATACACAGTATAGCCTCTAAGAAAGCTCCAGGATTTCCATGTACCCACTTGAAAATGCCCAATGACACGCAACAGCATAGTTTCCATTAAATTTTTGATACATTTGGAATTGTCATCTGTGTTTTTCCTCTTCATGTAGGCTAAATAAAGGGATTTCCACCGTAAATTTGGTGCATAAAAGTGTATCAGAATGCAGGAAATGAAGTCGTTGATGCAAAACATTAGACTACACCACTGGACACCACTCAAAAAAGAATGACAAGATGTTACATTTTTAAGTTTTCTACTCATATTTTCATCCATCTAACAACAACAAAAAAATCTCTGAGTGTCTTTCACAATCTGTCCATCCTTGGATGTGTTTATTGCGCTACTTGATAGTGCAATAATGATTAAAAAAAAACGATATATTGTGCAGCCCTGCTGTCACCGATATTAAGCAGAGAGCAAGGATTACAGACAGACGAAACGTTAGTTATAAGACGAGATGAAGAAAAGAAACGAGACCTTGTTAATATCAAACATCCATCCTGAGCGTCAGTACATTAAAACATCTTTTTTTTTAAGCCATCCGTGTGAGTCAGTCTATAGAAACATTGAAGGTTTCAGGTTAGTTCAGTCAGGACTTACTATGGGCGCCACATGTCCGGGCACATTCGTTTTCTGTGTTAAAGCGGTTGGCGTTACCGCCGCAACCGCCGTACCAGAAGGGAGAGCATGCAGCGATGACTTTGTCAAAGAACCACGCTAGGACATAGTCGCCACACTGGATACCAGTATCACTATGCAGCAGACACTGGGCTGAAAGCAGAACACACACATTTACTACACACACTAGGAACAATCCTCTGGGGCAGCAGCTCGACAACAGCAGCCTAATCAGAAAACCTGCACCCAAGGGGCAAATGGGACTCGTCAATTTGGTCCACTAAAAGTGCTCGTTTTGCGGCTGACAGACTCAGATTATTATTCTAAGTGTCTGATAACATTATGGGATGGATCCCTACAGAGATAGACCTTTTAGTTAAAGAGTAAGATCCTTTTAGTTTAACATGAAACAGCCCCGAAATCACCATCACCAAACTCCACCAGACTCCATGTAAATAATCAGGACTTTTAGTGTGTATAGGGCCAGCATATGTCCACCAGACTCCATGTAAATAATCAGGACTTTTAGCGTGTATAGAGCCAGCATATCTCCACCAGACTCCATGTAAATAATCAGGACTTCTAGCGTGTATAGAGCCAGCATATCTCCACCAGACTCCATGTAAATAATCAGGACTTTTAGCGTGTATAGAGCCAGCATATCTCCACCAGACTCCATGTAAATAATCAGGACTTTTAGCGTGTATAGAGCCAGCATATCTCCACATGTAAATGGGTGAATTAAGGGTTTATTTCAACCAAACCAGAGTTGTGATGGTTGGAAAAGTGGAACGACGACCCCAAAACGGCTTTTCATAGTTTTATTTAGTTTCTGCCCACTTTGAATGAAGTGTATTTTACGATGCTTAAATTACTGTTTATTTACATGGAGTCTTGTGCGTTTAGCGAATGCAATTTCGAGGATGTTTATATGTTTTAAAAAAAGGATCTTACTCTTTAACAGAAAAGTCAACCTCCTTAGAAATCAAAGGCACAATGAGCATTTTTATAAACGTAAATACAAGCTGCACAATTGTCCCATTAACTTACATTGTTTCATATCTGCAGACTGCAGCGATCTCGCTGAATACTGGACCAATGTCAAAGATTGTTGTTCCCATCAGGCACTTAGGCTAACACTTTTAGGGTTTTCCTTTTTATTTAGAACAACCGAAGAGAGACAGGAAAATGTGGAGAGAGAGGGGGGGATGACATGCATGAATTTGAAAAGTTAAAGGGTAATTTGGGTATTTCTTTATTTTTTTGGTGCCATGCATTGGTGTCTAAGTGACTAATGTGAACAAGAATCTTTGAAATCGATCCAGTATTGAGTGAGGAACGCTTGTAAACGACAGGAAGAAAAAAAAAACGTTCCTCTTTCAGAGCTGCTGCTCCAGGAGAACACATGCAGTCAGATGACAATAAAATGTAGAATTATAAATCACGTCAGACAAACATTTACCAAACAGATTT
The DNA here is from genome assembly GCF_004354835.1 of Perca flavescens. NCBI lineage: Eukaryota > Metazoa > Chordata > Actinopteri > Perciformes > Percidae > Perca > Perca flavescens. Next base: position 4,636,512 of record NC_041336.1, on the reverse strand, counting down.
AGTTCAATCATAGTGTTCGATATAACAAAGGGAGTGTTAATACGAGATTAACATAAAAATGCAGATGACAAATAACATGTAAAAGAGATGCAATCAACAGGCTGTGCCGTTAAGGAAATAAAAGAAGTAAAAGCATACATTCATTAACTTAGTTTGACATGCTATACTATGACTTGATTTTTCAACTAACAATACAAAAATTAAACTATGGAGAACTGGCCCAAAAATTAACAGAACCTTATTTATTGTTACCCTAGCAGAGGCAGTCCTTAGTGTTGTTAAAGCAGCAGTAACAAGGGACTAAGGGAAGTCCCGCCTACTTCCTGGGGTTCCCTGCCATGGTGACGCTGATTGGTGCGCCAGTGAAGTCTGCCTCCTGCTTTAACATGCAGTTGAAGGCAGCTGTCAGACCAGAGGCCTGTACTACAAATCCAGATCAACATGCCCCGGATTTATTTAAGTTAGCCGTAGGGCTGGGCGATATATCGATATTATATCGATATCGTGATATGAGACTAGATATCGTCTTAGATTTTGGATATCGTAATATCGTGATATGACATAAGTGTCTTTTCCTGGTTTTAAAGGCTACATTACAGTAAAGTGATGTACTTTTCTGAACTCGGCCTGAAATTGGCCTCTTTTATTTTATAGGCTATTTTTATTTAAGATATTTTTTTTTTTATTTAAATGTGCACCTTATGGAGCTTTGATTTAAAAAAAAAAAAAAAAAAAAGGTACTCCTGTTGTTATACAGTTATGTTTACATTATATTGTTATCTGAACAGCTGAGCATTTAATCATGAACCAGGTGAAGAAACCTGTTTATTATTTATTATTATTATTATTATTATTTATTCATTTGATTTTGCAACTGTTCACTGAAATAGCCGGTTTCTATGAAACTACTTGTGACATGTCATATTTGGCTTTGACTTTGACTGAACATTTGCTCTCACTTTGCAGAAAAAAATATCAGGATATATATCGTATATCGATATTCAGCCCAAATATATCGGGATATGACTTTTGGTCCATATCGCCCAGCCCTAGTTAGCCGGCTTCACCTGACCTAACAGCCGCGGTCTTATGAGCTCCAGAACTGATCTCGCCCTTGCACTCAACAGTTAGTCTTGTCTAGTTCCACTAGGTTCGGGGGTGCTGTGCACATTGTGTTTTTGTTTTCGCAAAGTATTTTAGTTAGAGAGGATTTTGGTTTATCCTTTTGTTTTCCTGTAGCTGGAGTAGTAGTCTTCCTGTTGTTGTATTCCTTTGTTGATTTCCACAGCACCCATTGGCCAATTTTTCTGTTGTGAATTCTGTTTGCCTTGTTGTAAATAAATATCCTTTCAAAATACCAATTACATCTGGTTTATGTTTGTGTCCTGATACCCCTGTCACTACGGGGCATAACCGTAGTATGCAGAAAAAAAGTCATAAAAAAGTCATAGTATAGTATGTCAAATAGTCATAGTAAATATGTTGAAAAAAGTCATAGTATAGTATGTCGAATAGTCATAGTAAATATGTTGAAAAAAGTCATAGTATAGTATGTCGAATAGTCATAGTAAATATGTTGAAAAAAGTCATAGTATAGTATGTCAAAAAGTCATAGTGTAGTATGTCAAAAATGGTCATGACAAAGTCATAGTATAGTATCTTGAAAAAAGTTGAAATAAAGCCATAGTATTAGCATGTCGAAAAAAGTCATAGTATAGTATGTATAAAAAGTCATAGTAAATGTGTCGAAAAAAAGTTATATTATAGTATGTCGAAAAAA
>NC_041336.1:4607232-4629732 GCF_004354835.1 Perca flavescens | reverse complement strand
TGCCTTCAGTGAGAATCTACAATGTAAATAGTCATGAAAATAAAAAGGAAACTCATTGAATGAGAAGGTGTGTCCAAACTTTTGGCCTGTACTGTAAACGAGGAAAGAATGCATCCCACCTTGGTAGCCTGGGTACCGCTCTGCTGGACCACAGCCACCCGGGCCTGGCCGTCGGCCCTGCGGGGCTGTGGGCTCACGGCCAGATGTTCCACCACGGAGCCCAGCAGCTGCTGGCCGCCGGCGTACTCATCGGCCTGCATCTCCCTGGAGCCGTCCAGCACCAGAACCAGGTCCACGTCCGCCTGCTGAGGCTGCACCGGCTCCTGGATGAAGGCGCACTGCTCCAAACGTTTGCACGGGTCTGAAGGAGCAAATCAGATCCAGAACCAGCACACTGAAAAACAGCTTTTCTTTCCCCACAGGGAGTTAACCCTAGTTTTCAAAAATATCTTTATATAGACGTTTCTATTTGTTCTATACTTTTACCTCTCAAAACGTTTGATTGCACGTCACTCGGCCGTGGCTCGCCTCCACACACACACACACACACACACACACACACACACACACCCCACACAAACACACACACACTCGCACAAACACACACACACACAAACAAACGCACACCACACTCGCGCACACACACAAATACTCCCCACAGGCCCACAAACACGCACAAATACTCCCCACAGGCCCACACACACACACACAGACCCCACACTCGCACACACACACACACACACACCACACTCGCGCACACACACACACCCCACACACAAACACACACCCCACACTCGCACATACACACATACACAATCCCCACACTCGCACACACACACACACACTCGCACACCTACACACACACACACCGGCCCTGCTATTCTCTTAAAGAGATTGTCGCACACACCAACACACAAGTATAAACTCCAGGCCACTTAGGAAGGCTACAGCAAAAGCTCTGCGTGGAGCCTCCGCACAACCATAAATCCCGTTTTAGTAGTCTTGGGGAAATGTAGGATTAGAACTACTAACTAGAAGCAGTGTTGCCAGATAAAGATTACATTTCCAAGCTAAACAAACACAAAACTGCCCAAATTTCTTGGCAGAAAACAGACCAATCTGGCAATTCAAACAAACGCACTGTTGTCAGCTTCATTCATGACCGGCCAAATTGGCTATAGACAAATAGACAATTTAGAGCCCTGTCACCACAGCACTGTTCACAGCCTGATCTCTGCGTAAAAGGAATTATGAAAGCAGCCATTAAATCTTCCTCGCATCTTTTCATCGCAGTTCAACTCGTTTAACGAGAATCCGGCAGCCGAGAGGTTGAGACGCGTAGCGGAAAAATCAACTTAAAGCTGCAGTGCGTAGTTTCTGTCGCCCCCCCGTGAGGAATTCTAAGTAACGACAACATAACTGTCGGCGCGTCTGCATGACACAAGCCTTCAGTGATCACGCACGAGCCACCCCCACCCCTCCTCCACACAGCTGCTAGTAGCCAAGGAGGACACGGAGGATTAAAAAAACATGATGGACTCTTCAGAAGAGGTCATTATCTTTTGCCGTACGCAACAATCTTCTGACCATAGTCATACTGAGAAACACAGAGAGAGTTGTGTGGAGCTGATAGTCTTAATTAGCTTTGTAGCAACTCATTTGGCCATTAATATCAAAAAGTTACGCACTGAAGCGTTAAACAGACAAACTGCTAACGCACTAAAGTGAACAAAGAGTTTGAATGTTTAGCAGAGAAATGTGGTTGAACACATTTCCGACAGATATACTGCCACATGATTTATGCGAATATCAAACCATACCGTAGCAGATTGCACAGTTCTGGACCTTCCTCAGGTCGGCAGCCATGTCCCTCCCCAGCACCGTGAAGATGGAGTTCCCCGAGTCGTCGGCCTGGAGAAGAAAACAGCCGCCTCCGTCGTTAATCGCAGCTCTGAGAACAGCGTCACCGAAGGCTCAAACACGTAAGTGACATGAAGATCAAACACAAAAGCAATGAATGAATGAATGATATACACAATAACCAATTTTCTGTTTTAATTAAAATGCAAAGGGGAAAAAAAACAAAGTAAAAACCTACAAAGAAAATAAAGCTGTAAAAATCTGAAACAAATCCTACGAATGGTGCCGAGTGGATGAATCCATGAGTCCAAAGATCTGCACGTCACATTGCTCAGGTGCTTTGTATGTGTATGCACATTGGTTAGTTCTTAAATTAATTATTGTAAATACTATGAACACAAAATGCAAGTCACGAGTTGGAATGAAGTTGTGTGTTTTTTTTAGAGCCAAACGAGAAAAAAGCTTCTCGGCAGCTCACATGTTCGTCGCCGCGATTGTTTGAAGGGTTGAAGCTTTAACGATAATCCAAACGAGATGTCGAGCTCAGCCGCCAGAATTGAGAGACCCGGTGTAAGGAGTAGTAGGCCAGTTTGTTAGGGTGACACTACTAAAGTCAAAGCAGGAAAAATTAGGCAGTGTAAATTACGGTTACATTCTAATGACGAAATAAGACTCGTCTATATACAGTACAGGCCAAAAGTTTGGACACACCTTCTCATTCAATGTGTTTCTTTATTTTCATGACTATTTACATTGTAGATTCTCACTGAAGGCATCAAAACAATGAATCAACACATATGGAATTATGTTCTTAACAAAAAAGTGTGAAATAACTGAAAACATGTCTTATATTTTAGATTCTTCAAAGTAGCCACCCTTTGCTTTTTTTGATAACTCTGCAAACCCTTGGTGTTCTCTCAATGAGCTTCATGAGGTAGTCACCTGAAATGGTTTTACCTTCACAGGTGTGCTTTGTCAGGGTTAATTAGTGGAATTATTTCCCTTATTAATAAAAAAAAGCAAAGGGTGGCTACTTTGAAGAATCTAAAATATAAGACATGTTTTCAGTTATTTCACACTTTTTTGTTAAGTACATAATTCCATATGTGTTCATTCATAGTTTTGATGCCTTCAGTGAGAATTTACAATGTAAATAGTCATGAAAATAAAAAGGAAACACATTGAATGAGAAGGTGTGTCCAAACCTTTGGCCTGTACTGTAGCTACGTAAAGTAGAGTGCTGTGATTTGTAAGCATTCCACCTATTTATCACTGGATGTACCACAGTGACAGCCACCTTGTAAGGGCCATGTAGGGAGGAGGTCAGGGTGGATGTTTTGGGTCATAAAACACGGGGCTTTCAAGCCGGTGGAGTGGAGTTTCACCGAGGAAACTCGTGTTCCTTAGTATGGTTTTTAATCCAAGCCACAATCTTTTTCCTAATCTTAACTTGGTTAACGTTGGATTGGGTGCAACATAAATCATGGTAAAACAGAGGTATGAATTAGCACAACTTGTATGCATTTCTTACACATCTACTGCAGTCAGATTCACTGTGTTCACTCACAAGAATTCACTTCACATGGGTAGGCACTTGTAATGACATCTCGAACACGTTAAGAGGCAAAAAACGCAAAAGCTAGATGTAGGCAACACAGATTATTTACGTTTTTCTCGCTACTGACAGCACTACGTGACAACAAACAACATAGCTACGTGTTGAAATTGACCGTAATTCTCCTTTAAATGAAATTGAAACTGCATCTGAAAACGTTCATCTCCCTTCATTCTTTTCCATTCAATTTTATTTTTTATTTACACTTTTGCAATTTGAACTGCAGAAAACAGCCCTTACCAATCACTTACAATGTTATTTTTTTTTATATCAAGAGACACACATGCGCTGGGAACACAGTTTATGATCAAACCAAATCAAACCTACCTCCATCGCTCGACTAACAGCGGGAGCGTTCCTCAGCGAGATGACCACTGGGACGATGTTGAGGCCTCGGTACTCCATCATGGCGGTGACAACGTCGTTAACATCCTGCGCAGGCCCGTTAGAGAAGAAGACTGCCACCTTCCTCGTCAACAGTCCCGCTCGGACACGCTTAAAGACGTTCTGACCAACAAAGCGCATGGCGGCCCCCAGATTGCGCCGGTTGGAAGTCCTCTCCGGGGCGATGTTCTTCACAGCCTCGATCAGCCGGCTCTTGCGCTGGTAGTCCTGGAAGCGGATCATGTACTTGGTGTAGGCGCTGTAAGCCACCACGGCGACGCGAGCGCCGGACGGACAGTTGCTCTCAGAGATGGTGATGTCGTCCAGCAGGGAGAGGAGGGCGGCGCGCTGCCTCTCGAAGGCTGCCGGGGTCACGTCTTCCGACATGTCCAGACCGAACACCAGCTCGGTGGGGTAGGCCGGGCACGCTGATCCACCTGCAAACCAACACGGAAGAGTTCACGTTGAGGAGAAGCAACTAAAACACTCACTGGAGTCCTTGCAGATTTCCTTGGATTGTGGTGGCACCTGGATTGTGGTTGCAGCTGCTGCCGTGGTCCTGCTCTATGCCCTGCTACGCCCTGCACTGCTACAACTATTATTTCTATTTATACAGTACAGGCCAAAAGTTTGGACACACCTTCTCATTCAGTGTGTTTCCTTTTTATTTTCATGACTATTTACATTGTAGATTCTCACTGAAGGCATCAAAACTATGAATGAACACATATGGAATTATGTACTTAACAAAAAAGTGTGAAATAACTGAAAACATGTCTTATATTTTAGATTCTTCAAAGTAGCCACCCTTTGCTTTTTTATTAATAAGGGAAATAATTCCACTAATTAACCCTGACAAAGCACACCTGTGAAGGTAAAACCATTTCAGGTGACTACCTCATGAAGCTCATTGAGAGAACACCAAGGGTTTGCAGAGTTATCAAAAAAAGCAAAGGGTGGCTACTTTGAGGAATCTAAAATATAAGACATGTTTTCAGTTATTTCACACTTTTTTGTTAAGTACATAATTCCATATGTGTTCATTCATAGTTTTGATGCCTTCAGTGAGAATCTACAATGTAAATAGTCATGAAAATAAAGAAACACATTGAATGAGAAGGTGTGTCCAAACTTTTGGCCTGTACTGCAGTTCTATTATCTTTATTGTTACTATAATTGCTATTGCGCATCATACCAACTGCTATAATTATTATTAATCATATTTCTGTGTCAGCAGCAGATGGCTGCCAACCAAGACTCTGGGTCTGTCCGAGGTTTCTCTACCTGTTTATAGGAAGTTTTTCCTCGCAACTGTTGCACCAAATGCTTGCTCTTGGGGGAGGGGGAACTGTTGGGTCTATGTAAATTATAGAGTGTGGTCTAGACCTACTCTATCTGTAAAGTGTCCTGAGATAACTCCTGTTACGATTTGACACTACTGTATAAATAAAATTTAATTGAACTGAATTGAAAAACTACCCAGCAAAAGGATGTCACTTTACGGTTCAAAAACTGTTCCAACCTTTCACTGTGTAGTTACTCTAACTTCCGTCAGACGATGATACGTTACGGAGTAATTGTAAATCATACAATGTCACAGAAAAATACTTGTAACCGTAATACTGCTTTTTTTTGCCATACAGCATCATTTACATCCCACTTTTTATCACAGTAATACAGAGACCTTATCTATTTTGAAAGTTCAATATCTATACAAGCTTAACGTCACTAAAATGTGCTAACGTTGATGCTAATGCTTTGTGGGTAACATGATGTTACAACTTCGTTCAACACGCTAATAAAGTTATTTTTAGTAGGACTGTTTCAACCACAGCTAACAGGACTGAGCTAACCCACGAATAATCTCACTAGTAACGTTAACGTTGGCTAGATTGATGATTAATCTAATGCTAATTTAGCCAAAGTAGCACACCCCGGTCTGTCTAACTCACTCCCCCGGCGCAGAGAGACTCAGTCGGGATGACAGCTGACAACAGCCCCGGGACATATAGCTAGCTAGTTACCGTTAGCCCCCAGTCAGCTATCAGCCAGCTACTTCCATTACAGCAACCCCCTCCCCGGCCAGAACTTATCTCCGGTGCCTGGTGCTTACGACGCTAACGGTTAGTTAGCGTCGGCAGTTTAATTAAACCTCGAGAAACAGACCATATCAGACCCAGCACCGAGTCACAATGTATGTGCCGAAAATCTCCTCCCTGCCGAATTTCTCCCCCCTTTGCGTTTAGCTGTCTTTACGGTTAGCTAAATTAACCTCGACAAAAGGGGGATTAAGCACCAAAACGAAAAGTTAAGATTACTGAAAAGGGAAGGGGAGATAATTCGGGGCAGATGGGAGATGTTCTGCTGCTGCACAACAGGCATCGATCGTCCTGGCTCGCTATCGCGGAGATTTCCCCGACAATCCCCCCCCCACACCCGTCTCTCAGCCTCGTTTAGTAGCTAGCTAGCGTTACAACAAACCCCGTCCGCCCCGGTGTTGAAACCATCCAAAAGGGGACATTGATATGTGAAATATTTTGTGTTTTAGCTGCTGGCTACTGTTAGCTTGCTGGCTCACTAGCTAACTGGGCAGCTACAAATAAAAATCTAATCAAGAAAAACGTAATTATGTTGGGGAAACTGAAGCTATTTTATTACAATAACATGAATAAATGTAACGTGAATAAACTTGAATGGGTAAACTCGTCCGTGAACTGATGTATTCTAACCGGCAGCGAAGGTGTTTAACACAAAAAAAATGTGCAATTTATATAATAAAGGTTTTATACTTGGCGGCCGTGTATCGATACAGTATTGCCACCGAAAATATTGCGATACTATGCTGTATTGATTTTTTCCTCCCACCTTTAACTGACGTCTGGGAAGTTTTCAGTTTTCAGGATGTATAAAGCTACTGAAGGCACACTGTCACATAAACTTTCGAAAAAAAAAAAGCTGAATAGGCCCGTTTGTGGTAACAACTTTACATTATTTTACTATTGCAATAAATCGTCAATCAAATGTAGACACATGCATTTCCTTTTTCGTAGCTATAATATGATCAAACACATATACACTGTTTAAAACCATTCAATTCAATTTCATTTTAAGTATCAAATCAGGAGTTATAACAGGAGTTATCTCAAGACACTTTACAGATAGAGTAGGTCTAGACCACACTTCTTAATTTACAAAGACCCAACAATTCCAGTAATTCCCCCAAGAGCAAGCATTCAGTGCGACAGTCGCGATGAACTATGAAAGAGCCTTATCTTGCTGCCAACCTTCGTCCAACATCAACGCGTGTCGATGTGAAGAAACTGAACTGTACTCACCAAGCTTCTGTTGTTATCGTTAAAACGGAGGTACGTACCATGGGAACATGCTGCGTGGAGGAAAAAGAAACAGAACTCAGAGTTAAACTGCAGTTGTTGAAACAACAAATACATTTTGCCTACTGTCAACGATCCTCTATACTAAACATAGCGCATGTCAAGCGGCGGCAATGATATGAAACGGTACACACTTCCTGTCTCCTATATGGGCGTAGCCTCGTTTGAAAGTGCAGTGAACGTCATGTTTATCTAATATCTTTCTTTTGCTAACGTTAGATATTTACAACGCTAAAAGACATATGTAGCATCACAGAAATTAGTTTTGTTAGGGCTTTCACGAAAGTTAGCTTCTCTGTGTTTCCAGATCTCGCGAGAGTTCGATCCTGAGACACAAACAAGCTACTTTTCTCTACTGATATGTCCGTCTGAAAAATGCCATTTTAGAGTCAGAACGTTCTGGAGATATGTGGCTTGACACTCACCACAGTTGTCTCTGATGTAGGTGATCAGCTGGCACTCCTGACAGAAAACAAAAGAAGACTCTCGCATAAATACTCTGTTCAGGATTTTATATTTCCCTTTAACGTCGGCAGGTGAGGTGAGTTTTAAGATGGACTTACAGTCATGGCTTTGCTTCCAGGAGGTCCTCTGGAACCCTGTGAAGAGCAGAGGACGAGACATTATTAACGTCTACTCTTAAATCAGTATATAAACATATCATGTAGTCACATTGTTGGATAGCAGCAGGACTTAAAGGTGCAGTAGGTAAGACTTATAAAACTACCTTTCTGTCATATTTGCTGAAACTGACCCTATGTTCCAGTAGAACTACATGAACCTGGTCATGTGATTTGCAAAAATCCACAGCTCCCTGTTCAGATGCACCAATCAGGGCCAAGGGGCGTGATTAACTGCGTGTCAATCACTGCTCATGCACACATTCATTCTCCCTTGTGGGGGGAGGGGCTTAGGAGACCGTTTTGAGCTTCAGCCGAAAGGGGGGGAGGGACTGAGAAGCTGTCGATGTTCAAATTCTTTGGCCAAGTCCTGGATCTTCGCAATCCTACCTACAGCACCTTTAATATGGTATGTAGACGTGTCATGTAAAGATCTCAGGGTTTCCCCACATTTTCATGGACACGATTTCAAAACTTTTCCATTACTTTTCAAAGCCCCATCATAAAATGTCCACGGCCATTCACAATGTAAAACTTGAACAGAACTGTAAGGTACTGTATATGGTAATGCTTTATTTTAAGGTGCTTGTAATAAGCAGTAATTAACGTTATTAAGACACTAATTAGACCCTATAAGATTCTTATAAACATAAATAAGTTCATACAAGTGTACAACTCATTAAGGCTCATTAATGTTTATAAACATCCTATTGTTTATAAGCAGCTATAAATGTTAATAATGTTCTAATAAGTTCCAACAAGTGTCTTACAAGCAAATAATAAATGTGTTGATTACTCTATAATTACCTTTATAAAGTCAAATTAATTAACAAGTTTCTAATTAGTGTCTTATAAACAATAATACATGTGTTATTTGTGCTTTAATTAACACTTGTATGGACTTATTTATGTTTATAAGCATCTTATAAGGAATTATAAGTGTCTTAATAATGTTAATTACTGCTTATTACAAGCACCTTAAAATTAGGTGTTACCGTTATGTTTTGTAATTTCAATGCATTTCATTACAAACTTTTTTTCTGGATGCAAGTCTGAAAAAGAATACTTACTACATAAGATTTGTGTTCTGATTTCAGAAGGATGAAGACAGTAGGAGAATACAGAGATACATTACATCACGTCATTTAGCTGACGCTTTTATCCAAAGCAACTTAAAATTGCTATACATGTCAGAGGTTGCACGGCTTTAGGGGTTAAGTGACTTGCTCAGGGACACATTGGTCGATGTATCGCAGTGGGAATCGATCCTGGGTCTCCCACATCAAGGGCATGTGTCGTATTCACTGCGCCATCACCACCCAGAAAAAAAGTGACAAAATGGTCGACAGAACCGAAAGAAAATAAAATGTAGACGTTTTGTCACAACAAGTGACAAAAATGTTGAACAAAGCGGCCCAAATGTAAAAAAAAAAAAACTCCACGCCTCCACCAAGGTTTGGGCTTAGCCCCCGAATGTTTACAACGTCTGGCTCCGCCCCTGATCTCAACTGCGATTTTAACGGTTGAAATAAAAACGTAACTTTTGTTACGTTTTTTTTTTATACTGTTGTTCTATACTTGTATGTCTGTGGATATATTGCCTGTCAACAGCATGTGTGCAGAGTTAAGGTGGTCTGAATTATTTAGCTTTTTAAGGAGGAGGAGGAGGAGGGGGAGGATAAAAGAGATGGACTCACCCTGTGTCCTGCATATCCTGGATCTCCAGACACGCCTGACTCCCCCGGCCTGCCTGAGTTCCCCTGCAGGGATCACGCCACAAACAAAAGTCACAAAGAAGCAAAAAAAACACGAAAAAATAAAAATACAAATCTAAAATCAAAGCTATGTCAACACTCACGCCTCGACCTTGGTTCCCTTTCCGTCCTGGATGTCCTTTAGGTCCCTGAAGGCCATCCTCACCCTGAACACAGCAACAGAAGTACTGTAAAGTCAAGATACTTCTCATATTTTCTCTGCGTTATCTGTATTTGTCTGAACACTATCATCTTTCACTTTCCGCTCTCAGTATTGCTCCCCCAGATGAATGACTAAAGGAATGAATAAAAATGTTGTTTCAGTGCCGTTTCTTATCCCAGCGGCTCCAAAAGCACCTGGACAAATGCCAGAATACACAACATGAATTCAGTATCCATTAATGCACTTCCATGACCTAAAACACAAGTCCAAAAAGACTTAAATCATGTTTCCATTAGGGGCGTCACGATTGGACCAGACTTTCGATTTAAACTTTTTTCCTCCCCAGCAATGCCACAATAAGAGCCACGAAATGGCAGAAGGGTACTTTGCAACAGTTTGAGTTTCTCAGAGTTTACAAGGTGCACATGAATGCACCATGGAGTCCTGTTGGAGCTTACTTGCTTTACCTTCCTTGTTTCTATAATTCACTCACGGGGAGAGAGCTAAATGTTGACTTCAGGGAAGTAGTAGGATTTTCCAGTTCGGTTATTTCTCTGTTATCTCCGACTCCGGTATCTGGAAAAGTGTAGCTGCGGGCTACTGGTAAGCTAACTTTATCCTGCTTCTTTAGCTGCATGCTACCAGCCGGAACAGCTAACGTTACCTTGCTTATTTAGCTGCATACTATCAGTTGCTAAGCTAATATTACCCTGCGTCTTTAGCCGCATGCTACCAGCAGGTCAGCTAATGTTACCCTGTGTCTTTAGCCACATGCTACCAGCAGGTCAGCTAACATTACCCTGCATCTTTAGCTACATGCTACCAGCCGCTCAGCTAACATTACCATGTGTCTTTAGCTGCAGGCTACCAGCCGCTCAGCTAACATTACAGTGTGTCTTTAGCTGCAGGCTACCAGCCGCTAAGCTAACGTTACCCTGCATCTTTAGCTGCAGGCTACCAGCCGCTAAGCTACCATTACCATGTGTCTTTAGCTGCACGTTTCCAGCCGCTAAGCTAATGTTACCCTGTGTCTTTAGCTACATGCTGCCAGCTTTTAAGCTAACATTACCATGTGTCTTTAGCTGCAGGCTACCAGCCGCTCAGCTAACGTTACCGTGTGTCTTTAGCTGCAGGCTACCAGCTGCTAAGCTAACGTTACCATGTGTCTTTAGCTGCAGGCTACCAGCCGCTAAATTAATGTTACCATGTGTCTATAGCTGCACGTTTCCAGCCGCTAAGCTAATGTTTCCCTGTGTCTTTAGCTACATGCTGCCAGCTGTTAAGCTAACATTACCCTGTGTCCTTAGCTGAAGGCTACCAGCTGCTAAGCTAACGTTACCCTGCGTTCTTAGCTGAAGGCTACCAGCTGCTAAGCTAACGTTACCCTGCGTCCTTAGCTGAAAGCTACCAGCCACTAAGCTAAGCTGTGTGTTTTTTTCTTCGGACGTGCATAAGTAGGCGGGTGGAGAGAGAAAGAAATAACTCGGGGAGTCTCAGACCCTGCTTTTGATTTTGACAATTAAAAGTAAAAGCTAATTTCTATAGATTTTCAATTTGAAATCAAAATCGTGACACCCCTACTCTCCATAGTATCACGAAGTCCCCGACTTTGAATCAGCGTTTAAGCTGCTTTTTCTCTTCTCTGCTGGCGAACAGAAGCTGGAGTCTAAACTGACGTTGGAGCCACACACACACACACACACACACACACACACACACACACACACACACACACACACACACACACACACACACACACACCGTGATGAACTGTGTTTAATATGTAGGTGACACTGGATTGTATCTGTGCTGCCGTCAGTAAACAGACAGTAAACACATGCACTCACCCTCAGACCGGGGTAACCAGGGAAACCAGGATCTCCCTGTAACGAGAAGGAAACGAGTTGTCTCTTAACCCTTGAGTTGTCCTCAGAAATATGGGGTTTTTTTCAACCAAATTGCCCAAAATTAACATGGATGCATGGATGAACGTTGTATGTTCTTCACAGGTAAAATTAATGATTACTTTCATTGAATTTTGGGTGTTTCATAAAAAAATTTTAGCATTCAAAATTAGTTTTTAAATGGGTTCAAACCAGTATTCGGACTAAAGTTTGACATACAGCAGTCTGTGATCCACTCAACATCCTCTGATCTTAACTATTAGTCAAAATAAGTTGTTTTGTAACTCAAAAATTAGGTATAATGTCATTTGAATTAGTTTTATTGACCATGAATAAACAACAGTGACAAAAGCATTGCAAAAAAGCGTCAAAAATTTCAATTTTTACCCATAACGACAACAAGTTGATGGTTGACGGGGAAGACAACACAAGGGTCAATATAAGACATGCACTGTATTCATTCAAACAGTCTGGATTTTAGGATGTCTCTGTGTTTCCCATCAGAGTCAGAGGAGAAGATGGGTAACAGTTTCCTACCTTGACACCTTTAGGCCCTGCAGGTCCGTAACCGTCTCTGCCGTCCTGACCCTGAAACAGAGCCCAGAGAAGTCGGATCAGAGCTCAAAATGTCAAAGAAAAAGCAGTTGGAAAGACACTTGGTTATGTTCATATTTTAATACATTTCATAATATGCTTTTTTTCTGGATGCTAGGTCTGAAAAAGAATAAATACTACATAATATTTGTGTTCTGGTTTTCCGAATGATGAAGACAGTCGGAGAATACAGAGATACAAAACAGGATTCTATCCATTTTCTTATCTTATCTCCATTTTTAAATATTTTGGTTGTATCTCTTTTCGGTGTTGTAGTTTGTCGACTGTCCCTAAGCACTCGTCTTGCTGTCCGGTAGCAGCAGAGAGCCGAAGCCATCAGGCAAGTGTTATTTAAATAAACTCCTGGTGTACTTACAAACATTCCAATGCCTCGTTTTATGAGTACAGAACTTATTTATACTAGCGTAGAAGTTTGGTATCATTCCAGGCATTATTAGTGGGCTCATTTACGAGATACATCTTTGGTTCCACTAGCAGCTGCACTAAGCCATTCGGCTGATAGCGCTAACTCGACCAATGTTAGACCAAGGGACAAAAGCTACTAGGGGGGTGTTTGGCTCAAGATCATGGTGCAAAGGACCCTAGGGTGAAATTCAGTCCTTCCAGTAAAATGAGGAGTTAATCCTTGATTATGCGGCACGTTTTCTTAAAAAATGCAATGGAATACGCGGGATATTTATGCAATTTTATGCGATGAAATTACGGGAACTTGCAAAAACTGCAGTTTGATGAAAAAGAGAAAAAAAGTGATTAATTAATTAGTAATAGTAATTATTTCTCAAAGAATGGACAGAAATCACTGGAGTTTCTCTCAAAGTTTGTTTTTACTTGCAGCAAGCAGAGTCAGTTTACAGCACTCACAGCATAGTGGAGCCCGACCGATAAAGGCTTTTTAAGGCCGATATCAATACAAATATTTGGTGATTTAAAAATCCGATATTCTGATATATATCGGCCGATATATATCTAAAAAAAAAAAAATCAAGAAATGCGTAACAAAACTTAAACAGATTTCCCAAACATTAGTTATTTGTAGTTATTTATGAGTCCTCATTAACATAATATAATAACGCAGTTTAAAAAAAATAAACTTGTTTGTTTTATGGTCAATATCAAAATATATTAAAGTTCTGATAAATAAAATATTCGGGCTGCAACTAACGATTATTTTAATAATCGATTAATCTGTCGATTATTTTTTCGATTAATCGATGAATCGGATAAAAAAAAACAAAAAAGCATTAATTTACATCAACTCAATACATACATACTTGTTGTTTTAGTTAATAGTTGTGTAAAGGTAAGTAACCCAAATAGCAGATACAGACAAGACAGACAGACAGACAGACACACACAAACACACACACACACACACACACACACACACACACACACACACACACACACACACACACTTATTCATTAAATTATTACCATCATTGTAGTAAGTGCAAGTTAAGTTCGTTTATACACCACACACTAATATATTTGTCAACAATAACTGATATGGGACAAAGCACATAATATATACATGACAACAGATTGAAAAATGAATGGGCCAAAAAAGGCGAGTGAATAAAACCATGTCTTTAGTCTTGCAAACTATACCCCCCCTGCTTTATTACTGTTATTAACGAGCTAACGCTAGCTTGTCATGCTAGTCAGCTGGATAACGAGTAAACAGCAGCACCAGAAGAGCTACTGGAATCGAATTTTATCGATTTTATCGATTCGTTGTTGCAGCCCTATAAAATATATAAATACAAATTTAAGAGATGAAACTTAAAGGGTTAAACAGGGCCGTTGTAGAGCGCCCCCTCTGGTGGACAGACTACGCAACGCTAACACCCAGAACATGGTTGAAGGGGTTTTGTCTGTTTTTATTTTATTTTTTAAATATTCATTTATCGGCCATTATAAATGCCGATACCAATAGTTTGGAAAATGTCTAATATTGGCCGATAATATCGGCCCGCCGATATATATATCGGTCGGACTCTACAGCATAGTACATAAAAGTGACTGATCTTAGCCTTTGACAGCAGCCTTTTTATAAGCAAGAGGGAGTAGTATTACAAAAGCAATACTGTCTTCTTATCAGTGGTCCGGCCCGGCCTCTCCTCCACATGTTCTCTGGCCTCAGGGACCTTCTGGGCCTTTCACACGGTCAGTGGCTCTCTCATGATTATCTCATGAGAAAACAGCAATGGTTGCACACAGACTTCATGAAAATAGTTTAACACTAAAATGAAACAAGCATAACTTTTCTAACAAGGACGTAAAACAAGAAAAAGAAAAGGAAAAGGAAAAAAAACAACAGCTCAATGGTGTTTTAAGCCCTCAACGTCGACTTCAAGGCACCTAACCTTAACCCTAACCATTGCCTAATCCTGGTGCCTATACGGGATCCTACGTTGGGGGCTTAAAACAACAAAAAGAAACAAAGTGACACACAAAACACACACACACACACACACACACACACACACACGCTACTCAGAGGTTCATTTATTATAGGCATGTAATACATCCAAAATGATCCAGACTGGGATCATTCCAAACTCCAGAGGGAGCAGTCCTGTTAAGTACTCATAAATAACCTGGGGCTCCTGTGTTATGCTGATTTATTGTATCAGTCTGTTAGGGAAAGGAACTACTGATGACTTTGTGTTCTCTACTGTCTCCTCTCCTCTCTTGTCTCCTCTCCTCTCTTGTTTCCTTCCTCTCTTGTCTCCTGTCCTCTCTTGTCTCCTATCCTCTCTTGTCTTCTATCCTCTCTTGTCTCCTCTCCTCTCTTGTTTCCTCTCCTCTCTTGTCTAATCTTCTCTCTTGTCTCCTCTCCTGTTTCCTCCCTCTTGTCTTCTCTCCCTCTCTTGTTTCCTATCCTCTTTTGTTTACTATCCTCTCTTGTCTCCTCTCCTCTCGTCTCCTCTCCTATCTTGTCTCCTCTCCTCTCTTGTTTCCTTCCTCTCTTGTCTCCTGTCCTCTCTTGTCTCCTATCCTCTCTTGTCTCCTCTCCTCTCCTGTTTCCTCCCTCTCTTTTCCTCTCCTCGTTTCCTCTCCTCTCTTGTCTCCTATCCTCTCTTGTTTCCTCCCTCTCTTGTCTCCTATCCTCTCTTGTTTCCTCCCTCTCTTGTCTCCTCTCCTCTCTTGTTTCCTCCTTCTCTTGTCTCCTCTCCACATAAATGTTGAGTTATTGTATTTTTTATTTTATTTAAAAAAAGCCACGCTGCTGTGTCTCGCACAGCGACACACTTTCTTTCACACTCACACATTTCCACCGACCCAGAGAAGGATTTTTTTATTTGAAAAACTTCCCTCGGCTCGTTGGGCCAGCTACCGAAGGACTTTCAGAACTCTAAGTCAGATCCACAGTTTATATATTGAACAGTAAGCACAAACACAGCAGATGTTTCAGCTGCTTACCGGCAATCCTCGTGGTCCCAGTGATCCTGGAGCTCCTGCATCACCTGGGTCTCCTGGTTGGCCCTTCATCAACAACAACAAGAGTTAGTCTTTATTTTCCTCTCATGGGCCATCAAACAGAACACTGATATCTACCAAAAAAAAAATATATATATATATAACAAGACAGGAAAGGAGACAAGGAGAGAGGAGACGACAGAGAAGAGGAGACAAGAATAGGAGACACAACAAGATGTTAGGAGGAGGAGAGGAGACAAGAAGAGAAGACTAGAAGATGAGACAGGAAAGGCAACAAGAAGAGGAGACAAAGAGAGGAGACAGGAAATGAGACAAGGAGAGAAGAGAGGAGACGATAGAGGAGAGGTGACAAGAAGAGGAGACGCAACACGATTATATGAGGTGGAGAGGAGACAAGAAGAGAAGAATAGGAGAGGAGACAGGAGAGGAGACAAGAAGAGGAGACAAAGAGAGGAGATAGGAAAGGAGACAAGGAGAGGACAGGAGAGAGGAGACTAGAAGAGGAGACAGGAAAGGAGACAAGAAGATGAGACAAGACGAGGAGACAAAGAGAGGAGACAGGAAAGGAGACAAGGAGAAGAGAGAGGAGACAAGAAGAGCAGACAAGGAGAGGAGACAAGAAGAGGAGACAATGAGTGGAGACAGGAAAGGAGACAAGGACAGGAGACAAGAAGAGGAGACAATGAGAGGAGACAGAAAAGGAGACAAGGAGAGGAAAGAGGAAAGGAGATGAGAAGAGGAGACAGGAAGAGGAGATACAACAAGAATTTAGGGCTGTAACTAAGGATTCTTCCCTCCATTGATTACATGTTGCAGCTCTACAAGACAAAGATAACAAAGGTCAGTTCTGACTGATGTGTGTGATATGAAAAGAAGTGCTCCCAGGCTTGGTTGCTAGGTAGACTGGATATCTTATTGCAGGAATCGTAATTCAATTCTTCCTCAACGACGTCATTCTTTCTATCCAGAATAACAAGTCAAGATATCTGCAAGAGACCCCCAATCCCAAAAATCTCTTCCGGGAAGACAAATGACTTAATATCACTTTACCTCCAATCTTTTTAATTCAATCTATGTTTCCTGTTTGTGTTCTTTTCCTAAATGTAAAGTACTTCGAGCTGCGTGTCGTGTATATAAAAGAGGTGACTAGAGCAAAATGCACCTTTTCTCCGTTAGCTCCGCGGCGCCCGGCTGATCCCGGGTTCCCAGCTGGTCCCGGTCCTCCCTGTAGGACAAAACAACAGAGTCAGAGATACATGGCTGGGGCTAGAAGGGCTAGAAGGGATACAGATACAGATTCGGCCATAAGTTACACAAGCTCTAGAACAAGATACTCTTATCATATTCAAACGTTCAGCCAGGTAACATTTCTTTTCTCTTGTTAGGAAAAGATGACATAAACATTTCAAGTTAGGAAAATGAACAGTCTGCTGCTCCCTCGGTTGTTTTATAAACTGTGTATATCAAAATGTTTTCATTTGGTCTGATGTTGTTTTACTGCACCAGCTGTATCTAGGTTTGAATGTCTTCTTAATGCCTTCTCTTATTGTTAATGAGAATCGGTTCTTATCTGGTTTAAATAAAGTCAAATGAAGGAGAGGAGACGAGAGGAAAGAGGAGATAAGAGAGGAGACAATAAGAGGAGACAGGAGAGGAGGAATGAAGAGGAAACAAGAAGATAAAACAAGAAGAGGAGAGAGGAGAAGCGAAAAGAAGAGGAGACAAGGAGAAGAGACAGGAGAGGAGACAGGAAAGGAGACAAGGAGAGGAGACAGGAAAAGGAGACAAGGAGAGGAGACAGGAAATGAGATAGGAAATGACACAGGAGAAGAGACAAGAAAAGGAGACAGGAAAGGAAAGACAGGAGGGGAGACAAGAAGATGAAACAAGAAGAGAGAGGAGAGAGGAGAGGCGACAAGAGAGGAGACAAGAAGAGGAGACAAGGAGAGGAGACAGGAAAGGAGACAAGGAGAGGAGACAGGAAAGGAGACAGGAGAGGAGACAGGAGAGGACACAAGAAGATGAAACAAGAAGAGAGAGGAGAGAGGAGAGGCGACAAGAGAGGAGACAAGAGATGAGACAGGAAAGGAAACACAGGAGAGGAGACAAGAAGATGAAACAAGAAGAGGAGACAGGAGAGGAGACGAGAGAGGAGACAGGAAAGGAGACAAGGAGAGGAGACAAGAAGAGGAGACAGGAAAGGAGACAAGGAGAGGAGACAAGAAGAGGAGACAGGAGAGGAGACAGGAAAGTAGACAGGAAAGGAGACAGGAGAGGAGACAAGAAGATGAAACAAGAAGAGGAGAGAGGAGAGAGAAGAGGCGACAAGATAGAAGACAAGGAGCGGAGACAAGGAGAAGAGACAGGAGAGGAGACAGGAAAGGAGACAGGAAAGGAGACAAGAAGAGGAGACAGGAAAGGAGACAAGGAAAGGAGACAAGGAGAGGAGACAGGAAAGTAGACAGGAGAGGAGACAGGAGAGGAGACAAGAAGATGAAACAAGAAGAGGAGAGGAGAGGCGACAAGAGACGAGACAAGACGAGGAGAGAGGAGAGGAGACGAGAGAGGAGACAGGAAAGGAGACAAGGAAAGGAGACAAGGAGAGGAGACAAGAAAGTAGACAGGAGAGGAGACAAGAAGAGGAGACAAGAAGCCTTCAGCAGCCTTTCCACAACACCTTCATGCTGCTAGTCTGCCTGGCAACACATTTTATTTCCTCATTTAGTCTTTTGGGAGGACTCTGTCGTTCTTTCTGTCTCTGATTAGTTTAACGACATTCAGTCAGCGCTCGTAAATAAAGCTAATTTAGAGGGTGGGGCCGATCTATAAAACACACAGACTGCAAAAATATCTATAATCAGAACCTCTACGAAAACATATTCTCAACAACAACATGGCTTCATTTTTGTCCACCTCACAAATCTGAATGGACAACATCTGATCTATTTTCAGCACATTAATAAAAAAATAACTGACTTAAATAAAATGACTTCTGTGCCTGCGAGTCTCGAGGTGACATCATCTGTCAGAGTCGGCCGGATTTGTGACACGCAGCGATTAAGGCGTCACACGCAACAAGCAGCGTGATTAACGGGCGACTTCCCGCGCTCGTAAAGCCGAGTCGGCAGGCTGGTGATGAATTTATCACCAATTTATGACCGCAGAGAGACACAAACATCTCCCAACTCTGTGGGAATAAATGTTGTAATATCTGTATTATTTATATTCTAGGCGTTAAATGGAAATGTTATGGAACTAATTGAACTAAATGTTTTGGCATTTATTTTGCATTCAAAACAAAGTCAACATCCAAACTGTAGCTACAGTGCCGAGATCATGTCTTCTGTATTTGGGTGCAGGGATTTGTATTAGCGTTATTTTGGGCCGTAAACTGCAGCATACAAGACCACTGAAAGTTCTGGTTGTTACCGCTGACAGACTCAGATTATTATTCTAAGAGTCTGACAACATTATGAAAGGATCCCTACAGAGATAGACCTTTTAGTTAAAGAGTAAGATCCTTTTAGTTTAACATGAAACAGCCCCAAAATCACCATCACCAAACTCCACCAGACTCCATGTAAATAATCAGGACTTTTAGCGTGTATAGAGCCAGCATATCTCCACCAGACTCCATGTAAATAATCAGGACTTCTATTGTATTGTATAGTAGATAGAAACAAAATAAAACTATCAAAAGCCGTCTTGGTTCATCTTTCCACTGTTCCATCAATCACCACTCTGGTTTGGTTGAAATAAACCCTTAATTCACCCATTTACATGTGGAGGTATGCTGGCTCTATACACACTAAAAGTCCTGATTATTTACATGGAGTCTGGTGGAGATATGCTGGCTCTATACACGCTAAAAGTCCTGATTATTTACATGGAGTCTGGTGGAGATATGCTGGCTCTATACACGCTAAAAGTCCTGATTATTTACATGGAGTCTGGTGGAGATATGCTGGCTCTATACACGCTAAAAGTCCTGATTATTTACATGGAGTCTGGTGGACATATGCTGGCTCTATACACACTAAAAGTCCTGATTATTTACATGGAGTCTGGTGGAGTTTGGTGATGGTGATTTCGGGGCTGTTTCATGTTAAACTAAAAGGATCTTACTCTTTAACTAAAAGGTCTATCTCTGTAGGGATCCATCCCATAATGTTGTCAGACACTTAGAATAATAATCGGAGTCTGTCAGCGGCAACAACTCAACTTTTAGTGGACGGATATTGTTGATTCATACTTTTTTCACAACATGTGTTCTATTGCTGTTGTTTATTGAGAATATACCTCCATCTTTACAGCAGGAAAGCATTTTCAGACTCCTGACAAAGTTGAATGCGGGACTGTGTCCCCCTGCCAGCTGCTCTGGGGTCAGCTGAGTTTCTGAATCGTTGGAGAAGAGAGGCGACGTACTGACCTGAGGTCCAGGTAGGCCGATGATTCCTCTGGGTCCAGGCTGACCTCTGACCCCTCTGGTGCCCTGCACACACAACGTGGATTGATTGGCAATTGACATCCTTTACTAGGGACCTAACCACACACTCAACTCATGAGGTTAAGAGCTGATAGGATGTTTTTAACAGGATGGAGCTGCAGACAAATGACTGATACATATTCCTTTATTTCTATGAACTGTGCAAAACAACATATGTTATTTGAATCTCTTTAAATAAATGAACGAAGGAGAGGTAGCGACGTCTGAAGTCAAACAAGTCAAACGTAAAGTAGATTATGTCCTAGGATGTTTAAAAACTGCATCACCATTCATTTTTTTTATCTCAAACTTTATAATCTCGTTCCAATCTCCACTCACCTGTGGACCTGAAGCTCCGGGGATGCCTTGGAGTCCCAGATCTCCTGGTGCTCCAGGTGGACCCTGCCGGACACACACACACACACACACACACACACACACACACACACACACACACACACACACACACACACACACACACACAGACACACACACACACACACGCAGCGAGACAGACACACACACACAAACAAACAGAGAAAGACAGACAGACAAACAGACACACACAAACACATACACACACACACACACACACACACACACACAGACAGACACACAAACACACACACACACAGAGACAGAAAGACAGACAGACCGACAGACAGACAGACACAGACAGACACACACACACACACACACACAAAACACAAACACACACACACACACAGAGACAGACACACACACACACACACACACACACACACACACACACACACAAACAGAGAAAGACAGACAGACACAGACACGCAGAGAGACATACAGGCAGACACACACACACACGCACACACACACAGAGAAACAGAAACAGACACACACACACACACACACACACACACACACACACACACACACACACACACACAAACAGAGAAAGACAGATAGACAGACAGACAGACAGACACAGACATGCAGAGAGACATACAGGCAGACACACACACACACACACACACACACACACAGAATTTATTTACAGGTGTGGCCCGTGGCAAAGGCAGTATCGGCAAATAGACGCGCCGGCAGTCCAAATGAGAAAAGAACAGTTAAAGATAATAAGAAAAAAAACGAGAAAAATGTCAGAAAAACACGCTAAAACTTTGCAAAAAAACAAAAAAAAAAGGGTCAAAAAACAACGAGACGTTCACACACTTTCTTTTCATTTGACTCGGCGTACCGAGTGCTGTCGGTCTTTGTTGTTTTCGATGGTTTCTTGTCCCATTTTGCCTTTTTGTGTGTGTGCTTGTCTTTGTATTGTTATACTGAAACAATTTCAGACATCAAATTTACAAAAATAAAACGTCAAGAAAAAAACGTCAAAAACATCCATGTAAGTGCCAAAAAAAGCGGTGAAAATGTCAGAAAGAAACACCAAAAAACTTTGACAGCTGATATTTTGCCTAAGGGCCGGCTCGGCAGCGCTGAGTGTACTTTGACTTCCTCTCCTACCTTCTCGCCGGGCGCCCCTCTTCTTCCATCTGGACCCTGCGCAGCGGAGAAACAATACGTGTAAATCATTATTTCATATTATACATGAGTAATGTATTAATTAACAGACTCTTAATACTTATATCATGGACATGTTGCCAGAGTTACACCCAGGGGCCTGTTTGTGTCCATTATTAAGTGCTCGATGGTGTTTTAAGTCCCCAACGTCGACTTCAAGGCACCTATCCCAACCCTAACCCTTGCCTAACCCAAGTGCCTTCCATGCATCGCTGCCTGGAAGACGACACTGGGGGCTTAAAACACCAAACACCATGTCAAGTTGTGTCTGGTTGCTGCTTTGTGTCGTTACATCTCTTTTCTAACAGTTTAACAGCTGCTTTGTGTTAGTGACTAATGGGAACAACAATCTTTGAAATTGGTCCAGTATTAAGCGAGACGAAACAAGCTGCAATGTAACGTCAAAGGGCAACTACGCACCTTTAATTTGCGTCGACTAAAAGTTGTGTTGTCGCCTCAGATTATTATTCTAAGTGTCTGACAACATTATGGAAAGGATCCCTACAGAGATAGACCTTTTAGTTAAAGAGTAAGATCCTTTTAGTTTAACATGAAACAGCCCCGAAATCACCATCACCAAACCCCACCAGGCTCCATGTAAATAATCACTATTTTTATCATCGTAAAACACACTTCATTCAAAGTCGACAGAAAAGGGGGCCCGGATATCAAAAATCATCTTGGTTCATCTTTCCACTGTTCC
>NC_041336.1:4567232-4602232 GCF_004354835.1 Perca flavescens | reverse complement strand
CCGAGACTTTGAGGGGTTGAGGCCGAGACTTTGAGGAGTTAAGACCGAGACTTTGAGGGGTTCAGACCGAGACTTTGAGGGGTTCAGACCGAGACTTTGAGGGGTTGAGACCGAGACTTTGAGGGGTTGAGACCGAGACTTTGAGGAGTTGAGACCGAGACTTTGAGGGGTTGAGACCGAGACTTTGAGGGGTTGAGACCGAGACTTTGAGGGGTTGAGACCGAGACGTTCAGGGGTTGAGGCCTAGTCAAGACCAAGACCATCACAGTCTCACACTGCAAGACAAGATAAAAATGAAAAAACTACCCCTACTCAAACTCTACACAGATTTCTCGCATAAAAAAGTCTCAGAAGTGAATGTATTGATAAAATAGCAGACGAGAATTGTAAAAAGTTTCCAGTTGTTAGCCACCGTTGTTGTGATTGTTGCGGCGCTTTGCATTGTGGGAGTCGGTAGGCGAGATAGACTGGTCCGAGGCATACTGGAGATTTTCCTCCGGATCAGTACAACATGTGGGTATTTTTGGCATACTGCAGATTTCCCTTTTGTTTGATTACTGCATACTACATGCTACATTTGGGCCCAATCAGTTCGCCATGCAAGTATAGTATGTAGTTTTGATCTCGAGTACAACACCGCTGTAAGCTTCATCTGTGACTGCCTTAAGAGAGAGAGAGAGAGAGAGAGAGAGAGAGAGAGAGAGAGAGAGAGAGAGAGAGAGAGAGAGGAAATGTTTGGACTCACCGGATCTCCTCTGAGTCCTCGCTCTCCTTTTGGCCCCGCCTCCCCCCTGATACCCGGGATACCCTGAGGACGACACATCAACCTGTCAATCATCCAGCCGGGGGTCAGAGGTCAACGCCTCCGACAGCCGACCCATCGTAAATGGGTTAAAAATGTTTATAAATGTGTAAAGATTACACATTTAGATACAAAAATGTATGGCCTAGGGCGTAATCTACTCTAGATTTGACTGGTTTGACTGGACCTAGTCGATATCTCCGGGATTGCTCCGTTGCCGCCAGATGTCCCTCTTTTAGGCCGGATGTGCGTCCCCTTCCTCTTCCCAGACTATCTGTCTGAGTTTTCTGTTCCACGACTAAAACTACTTTTCAACGTACACATGTTCCACCAAAACTAGTTCCTTCCTGAGACTATTTAGCAGCGGGACCGTAGCTCCGTCCGGAGCTTAGCCCCGCCCAAGAGGATTGTGATTGGTTTAAAGAAATGCCAATAAACCAGAGCACGTTTTTCTCCCATCCCAGAATGCTATGTGGACTAGCAATGAGAGAATAGTCGGTGCATATATACTGTATATATATATATATATATATATATATATATATATATATATACAGTACAGGCCAAAAGTTTGGACACACTTTCTCATTCAATGTGTTTCCTTTTTATTTTCATGACTATTTACAAGACATCAGCATCACGGTGGTACGTTGACACCTCGCGCTAAAATAACAGCACACGTTCTTTTGTCCTTTTCCTCCTCCTTTCCTGAGAAAACACCTCTGAGACCTGCAGTTCTTGTGAAGTTATTAATAGAATTTTTTTTTATGGCACTGCATACAGTACAGGCCAAAAGTTTGGACACACCTTCTCATTCAATGCGTTTCCTTTTTATTTTCATGACTATTTACATTGTAGATTCTCACTGAAGGCATCAAAACTATGAATGAACACATATGGAATTATGTACTTAACAAAAAAGTGTGAAATAACTGAAAACATGTCTTATATTTTAGATTCTTCAAAGTAGTCACCCTTTTCTTTTTTTATTAATAAGGGAAAAACTTCCACTAATTAACCCTGACAAAGCACACCTGTGAAGGTAAAACCATTTCAGGTGACTACCTCATGAAGCTCATTGAGAGAACACCAAGGGTTTGCAGAGTTATCAAAAAAAGCAAAGGGTGGCTACTTTGAAGAATCTAAAATATAAGACATGTTTTCAGTTATTTCACACTTTTTTGTTAAGTACATAATTCCATATGTGTTCATTCATATATATATATATATATATATATATATATATATATATATATATATATATATATATATATATATATATATATATATATATATATATATAATTATTTTTTCCTGCTTGCTTTAGCTGTGTTTAAAAAGTAAAAGCACACCTATTTACACTCACAGAGATATTAAATAATGTTCATGTTAAATCATACAGGTAAAGTTTTTGTGCGTTGCTCACGGGTTAGATGAACACAAAGACAAACAGATGATCATATATTGAGACAAAAGAGAAAATGTAAGAGTATTAAAGATTTACTGGGTTTCCTGGGTCTCCTCTCACTCCTCGGCCTCCAGCTTTCCCCGGTACTCCCTGCGGACACAAAACCAGAAACAGGCTGAAAATCCCTCCAATCAGCTCGTTTCCTGAACACGCCCGCTCATTTCCTCCATAATGAAAACAGAAACACTTTCTCGGGATCATTACAGCTTATCAGTTTGTTGTTCAACTGTGAAAGTGAAAGGAGGGCGTCTCTCTCTCCCGCCTGCAGGGTTACCACTCGTTTCTGAGCATGGAGGTACAAAATAATCAACTTTAAAAAAAAGGACTTCAGAACTCTGAGGGAAAAAATAATCCTAAAAACAACCCTGAAGACAATCCGAAAGACAATCGTAAAGATAATCCTAAAAACAATCCTAAAAAAATCCTAAAAACAATCCTAAAAAAAAAATCCTAAAAACAATCCTAAAAAAAAAATCCTAAAAACAATCCTAAAAAAATCCTAAAAACAATCCTAAAGAAAATCCTAAAAATAATCCTAAAAAAAAAATCCTAAAAACAACCCATAAAACAATCCAAAAGACAATCCTAAAAAAAGGTTTTTCTCTGATTTCCAAGCGGATTAATGGACATTTATTCGGGATGCACATGTTAGATAATGATATCTTCGGGAAGAGGAAGTCTCTCTGAATCAGCGATAACTGATCCTCACTGGGAGAAGAGGAAAAAAGCTCTTTACCGAGATGATCTGTAGATGAAGATTTGTTGTTTGTATAAACTGTGTGTGTGTGTGTGTTCTCGTTTATCTATATTCGTGGGGTCCAAAAACCGGGAGTCCAGTATACTTGTGGGGTCCCGACAGCTTTGTGGGGACAAAATGCTGGACCCCACAAGTTTAAAGTGCTGTTTGAGGGTTAAGACTGTGTGTGTGTGCGTATGTCTGTGTGTATATATGTGTATATACTGTATGTGCGTATGTATATATATATATATAATGTATTTCTCCGAATGATTTGTATATGCGACCGGAAGATGTTTGCTAAACAAGTTTGTGGTGTCTTGTAATCCCATGTGGGCTGGACCAAATGTTTGACATGACACAGAAATAAAATTAAACTAAACTAAAAAAAAAAAAAAAAAAAAACTCTGCAGAGGTTCGTACCTGTTCTCCGCTAACTCCGTCCAGGCCCTCTTGTCCTTCCTCGCCCTGCAACGGTGGAAGAAAGCCGACAGTTACAGCTCCATTTCTCTCTCTCTGGATCTCACTAATGTTAATACAATCACCCCTCGGTGCATGCAGCACATCGCCTGATTGACTGTGAAACATGCCAGGAGGCCGGAGTCACTCACCCGGTCTCCACGGAGACCTCGGTTGCCCTGGAGACACAAACGGCACCAGTTAGACACTCAGCATCCACAAACTGTGTGCATCATTACTAATCGCTACAATAGGTTCCCATACTTTTTTCCTTCCCAATCCTGATTCCAATACAGAGTACTGATCCGATACCAGTGTGTTCATATGTATATATATATATATATATATATATATATATATATATATATATATATATATATAAATAAAAAAGGACAAGTTTGTGAACAGGCAACACACAGATTTTGATAATGTATAACTAAACACGTTACACACCGGGACTTTAAAATAGCCCATGGATGCGATATCACCATATTAGGCTGTATAAATAATAAAATAAAAGAATATTTTAGGCAGTATCGGATGCTTTCCCCATACTGGTTATCGGTATTGGAACATCTCTACTAATCACTGATATAATAAGTAGTTCTGAGCGGTGTGGAGCAGTGGTTTACCTTCGACCCTCTGAGCCCAGAACAGCCCTGCACCCCCGGAGGTCCGCTCGGCCCGGGACCCCCTCGCTCCCCCTGCAACACACAAACACAGTAAGAATCATCGGTCCGCGTACTGTAAAGGCAATGACCCTTTGTCAAGACAGTTTTATTTGTGTAGCACATTTCAGCAACAGGGCAATTCAAAGTGCTTTACATAAAACATTAAAGAGCAGTTAAAAACGATTAAAAAATGTAAAACAGATAAAATACGAGAATATAATTTACAGTGCAGTATAAGAAATGAACAATTATTTAAAGACAGGCAACATCAAAAAGAAAGGTCCTCAGCCTTGATTTAAAAGAAGTGAGAGTTTCTGCGGAGCTGCAGTTTTCTGGGAGGTTGAGATGTGGAGCATAAAAACTGAGCTGCTTCTCCGTGTTTAGTTCTGGCTCCGGGGACAGAAAGCAGAAACCTGTCCCAGAGGACCTGAGAGGTTGCCAAAAATTCCTTTAAGCAGGAAAAAGAAAAAAAAACTGGAGTCAGTACGTTTAAAGTGTAAAGTGAAGCAACACTTACAGCTGTGCCCTCGTCTCCTGGGAAGCCGGGGAATCCCTTCTGTCCCGACACGCCCTGTTCACAGAAAACACACACACACACACACGCACGGACACACACACACACACACACACACATATATATATTTAACATTGACCTCTGAATGCATGACAATAAGAGTTGAAGTGATTTGTGTCTGCCTTTACTTTGAAATATCCAAAGTTGAAGCGGGTCTGCTAGCTCTCAGCTCAGACCAGCCTTCTTTTTAGCCTTTTAACACGTTTTCCCAAACGTTCCTGACATCATGTTTAAAGTTTAAAAGGTGTGTATTTCAGTCACCTTTGACCCCGGGGGGCCCCGAATGCCCCGGCTGCCTTCGTGTCCCGAACATTTGCACATGACGCCGCAGCACTCCC
The DNA here is from genome assembly GCF_004354835.1 of Perca flavescens. Classification (NCBI taxonomy): domain Eukaryota; kingdom Metazoa; phylum Chordata; class Actinopteri; order Perciformes; family Percidae; genus Perca; species Perca flavescens. The sequence goes on along the minus strand of NC_041336.1, from coordinate 4,597,184 downwards.
TATCTGACACCGTGTCCTGCAGAGAGAGAGAGAGAGAGAGAATATAGAGAGAGAGAGAGAGAGAGAGAGAATAGAGAGAGAGAGAGAGAGAGAGAGAGAATAGAGAGAGAGAGAGAGAGCAGAGGAGACAACCATAAACACAAACTCAGGGTTTTCCCTACCATTATAAGTCTTAGGTGCAGCACCCGAGCCGTGTTTTTCAGCACCTAAGCTGAATAAATGTGGAATGCCGCGGAAAAGCGCCAAAAACAGCAAAAATAAGTGCCAAAAACTTTGAAAAAAGCATCAAAATAACTAAAAGATTTTTCTCAGAACCAATAATTGTAGTTGGACTTATTTAGCAAGTTTTGTCTTCACACCCCAATTTCTTCATTGAACTCTCTAGTTCTGCTCTAGCTTTTCCAAAGTTTTAGACAAAGGTATGGTGATAACGATAGTCCAAAATTATGTCGAATTGCATTTTTTTTTTTTTTTATTGAAAAACATCACATTTTCTTGAGGAAAGACCCCTAAACCCCTCCGCCAATTACACACACCGAAGTATTGGAAAAACACTGAAACTAATACATACTTTATGGTTTATGTCTATGGAGCTTATTTATAAAAACAAACAGTTCAGATTTGAGAGTTTACTGCCGGGAGAATGAGTAACATTATACAGTTAAAATCTTTTTTTGCTCACTTAAATCCTTGAAATTAACATTTGACAGCGTGTTTGATATTCGTTTACTGCCTTAAAGGTGCGGTAGGTAAGACTTATAAAACTACCTTTCTGTCATATTTGCTGAAACTGACCCTATGTTCCAGTAGAACTACATGAAGCAGGTCATTTAAACACAAATCCACCTCCTCTTGCTCCTCCTACAGCCTGTAGTGAGATTTGCAAAAATCCACAGCTCCCTGTTCAGATGCACCAATCAGGGCCAATCACTGCGTGTCAATCACTGCTCACACATTCATTCTCCCTTGTGGGGGGAGGGGCTTAGGAGACAGTTATGGGCTTTAGCCGAAAGGGGGGGAGGGACTGAGAAGTTGTCGTTCAAATTCTTTGGCTAAGTCCTGGATCTTCACAATCACACCTACAGCACCTTTAATAACTGTATTTATCTTTAAAGTCTGCTGAGACATTAAACGCAGTGTGTGTTTTTGTGTCTCTTTTCATCTTAAGTAAGTTAAGTGATGCTTGTTTGTCTCTGTCTCCTCGCTCAAATCTTCAATAAAATGCTCATTATTAAAAAAAAAAAATATTCTATAATATTTCTTTTTCACAAAACCAAATTTGGTTTACCCAACTTTTTTTTTTTTTTTTTTGGTCAAACAATATTCATGACAAAAGATTTTTCATTGAAGCCGTGTTTTTACTCTTTGTAGAGACACACACAAGTACATTTATAGAAAAGTTTGAATATCTTGCTTCTTAAAAACATCAGACGCTGGGACAAGTTAACTGGATACTTCTTTGCCAATGGCTTTTCCTTATCATGTTGAGTAATTTGACATATTTTCTTCAAACAACAAGCCCCTGAGGCTTTTCTTTTTCTAGTTCCCATTGCTGCCAACAGACCAAGCCAGAACAGGAAAACCCTCCAACCCTCTAGATTTTATCTTAGATTGAAGGGGTTTTTTATTCTCTTGTAGAGCTCAAATGTAAAATGAAAGCCTATCGCTCTACAAGCAACAGACACCGTCTGGTACAATTGTTTTGCACCTGATGTGAATGTAGTGGCCGATGTCCGCTCTCTCTGTGTTGCCGTTCACTTCAGGAAATAACAACAACCTTGGAGCTAGCGAGCTACACGCTGAAAACGGCAAGTTTTGAAGAACATTTGGATGGTGCAACAAGGCAGGTCTGATTGGTTCTTTCAGGGAATGATTGTAAAGATGTATAAAGAATATGTTTAGTGCATTTCCTCTAACTGGGACATTTTGGAACCGATTGGTGGGACTGCTGTGGACGAAGTCCACACGGAGATACACTGGTAAGAGCCAATGAGGTTTAACCATGTATCAGCTAATTTAAATAGCTCACGGTACTGGATTGCGTTAACAGTTATCTAATCTTTTTTTGTGCACGTTATAGGTTTACAGAGTGAAAAAGCCCAAAGTCCCCCCAAAGGGACTTACCATCTCCAAAAGAAAACACTGTTCACCAACTGCTCCAAACAGCTCTATTGTAGTCCAGCCTTTACTTCAGAGACCAACGTGGTCACTTTGGAACACACGTTATAATGCTCGCCTAGCTGCTAGCATGGTACGCCCTCATACTCTGCTTCTGACTGGCTAGTAGTCCTTACCTAGGTACTGTCAGGGCACGCCCTCATACTCTGCTTCTGACTGGCTAGTAGTCCTTACCTAGGTACTGTCAGGGCACGCCCTCATACTCTGCTTCTGATTGGCTAGTAGTCCTTACCTAGGTACTGTCAGGGCACGCCCTCATACTCTGCTTCTGACTGGCTAGTAGTCCTTACCTAGGTACTGTCAGGGCACACCCTCATACTCTGCTTCTGACTGGCTAGTAGTCCTTACCTAGGTACTGTCAGGGCACGCCCTCATACTCTGCTTCTGACTGGCAAGTAGTCCTTACCTAGCTACTGTCAGGACACGCCCTCATACTCTGCTTCTGACTGGCTAGTAGTCCTTACCTAGGTACTGTCAGGGCACGCCCTCATACTCTGCTTCTGACTGGCTAGTAGTCCTTACCTAGGTACTGTCAGGGCACGCCCTCATACTCTGCTTCTGACTGGCTAGTAGTCCTTACCTAGGTACTGTCAGGGCACGCCCTCATACTCTGCTTCTGACTGGCTAGTAGTCCTTACCTAGGTACTGTCAGGGCACACGCCTCATACTCTGCTTCTGACTGGCTAGTAGTCCTTACCTAGGTACTGTCAGGGCACGCCCTCATACTCTGCTTCTGACTGGCTAGTAGTCCTTACCTAGCTACTGTCAGGACACGCCCTCATACTCTGCTTCTGACTGGCTAGTAGTCCTTACCTAGGTACTGTCAGGGCACGCCCTCATACTCTGCTTCTGACTGGCTAGTAGTCCTTACCTAGCTACTGTCAGGACACGCCCTCATACTCTGCTTCTGACTGGCTAGTAGTCCTTACCTAGGTACTGTCAGGACACGCCCCCATACTCTGCTTCTGACTGGCTAGTAGTCCTTACCTAGGTACTGTCAGGACACGCCCCCATACTCTGCTTCTGACTGGCTAGTAGTCCTTACCTAGGTACTGTCAGGACACGCCCTTATACTCTGCTTCTGATTGGCTAGTAGTCCTTACCTAGCTACTGTCAGGGTACACCCTCATACTCTGCTTCTGACTGGCTAGTAGTCCTTACCTAGGTACTGTCAAGACACGCCCCCATACTCTGCTTCTGACTGGCTAGTAGTCCTTACCTAGGTACTGTCAGGACACGCCCCCATACTCTGCTTCTGACTGGCTAGTAGTCCTTACCTAGGTACTGTCAGGACACGCCCTCATACTCTGCTTCTGACTGGCTAGTAGTCCTTACCTAGGTAATGTCAGGACACGCCCTTATACTCTGCTTCTGACTGGCTAGTAGTCCTTACCTAGGTACTGTCAGGACACGCCCCCATACTCTGCTTCTGACTGGCTAGTAGTCCTTACCTAGGTACTGTCAGGACACGCCCCCATACTCTGCTTCTGACTGGCTAGTAGTCCTTACCTAGGTACTGTCAGGACACGCCCTCATACTCTGCTTCTGACTGGCTAGTAGTCCTTACCTAGGTAATGTCAGGACACGCCCTTATACTCTGCTTCTGATTGGCTAGTAGTCCTTACCTAGCTACTGTCAGGACACGCCCTCATACTCTGCTTCTGACTGGCTAGTAGTCCTTACCTAGCTACTGTCAGGACACGCCCTCATACTCTGCTTCTGACTGGCTAGTAGTCCTTACCTAGGTACTGTCAGGACACGCCCCCATACTCTGCTTCTGACTGGCTAGTAGTCCTTACCTAGGTAATGCGCATGTGCGACTCCCAACAAAGATGGGACAGAAGTGCGATGCCTCACTCTGTAGCTAAAACAGAGAGCTCAACACACAGGTTGAAAAGAGGAGCTGGAGCAATGTGCAGTACAACTAAAATATTGTGTGTTTTTTGAAAATTAAACCATGTAAACCTATTCTGATACAATCTCTAAATACAATTATGAACCTGAAAATGAGCACAATATGAGCACTTTAATATTGTATTAGGCGATTACTTTTGCGGGGTGGAAATGTTCCACCAAAACAAGTTCCTTCCTGAGACTGTTTAGCAGAGCCCCAGTCGCTCCGTCCAGAGCTTAGCGCCGCCCAAGACCGATTGTGAAATGCGAAGAACCTACAGCGTTTTTTTTTAACTTCTATCCCAGAATGCATCTGTGGTGTAGCCAGACCTTTACTCTATAGCACTGTGGAGATAGAGCTGGCAATGTGAGACTACGTAAGCAGTAACGTGCCGGACTTACGATCTGTTTGAGGATGGTGCTGCCGACGCTCTGCATGCCGATGCTGAGAGGAAGCTTGTAGCCGAATCCTCGGCCAAACTCCACCATCTGCAGCTGGGCGGGGTCACGCACCCCCTCCAGAGCCACCGTCAGCAGGGCGCTCACCCCTGCACACAGTAAACACACCAAATAAGAAAACATTTAACACGTGTATTTTTTCTACAGACCTCTGTATTGCCTGCGACCATAATGGATCTACATAATTTCCTTTATGTTATTAATAGGGCTGGGTGCCGGATTCCATACTTTTTATTTCATCCTTAGTATCGAGTATCAAAAAAAGAAGCCTCGTCATTCAATACCTAATTTCCATACCCAAAGCTGCCTACACATGATAAGCGATTTGCAAAGCGCAGCGCATGTATATGTCATCAAGGGTGGCAAGGAAGCTATTTCCCGTTGCTAGGTAACGACATGATGTTATCTCATCGGTAGCGCTTTCGAAAGGTCAGCGGCAACTAGGCCAAAGTTGAAATAATTTTCGAGCGCAAAGCGGCAAATCCGGCACCGCTCTCCCCCCGTAGCAAATCAGTGGAACAACCCGCGCAGAGCAGTTTCGCCGCCTATCATGTGTAGGCGGAGTAAATCTCATCAGCATCAGTGAGCCAATCAGCATGCAGCATGCTTCTATCAAGATCTAGTAATGTCTTTGATTGGGTGTCTAACGTTACACATTGTAGAGACACGCAGGAAAAACTCTACGTTACACAGGAAAAACCAAACTCTAGTTAGGCCAATCACATCTAGGGTTGGGTGCAACCGGGTCTCGGTACCCAACCCTAGGTTCCCACGCAACCGGTAGGAATCGGATGGGATTAGAACGCAAATTTCGGTTCCTCATTACGGTTCCACTTAACGTGTCGACTGAAATATTTTCCCTCTGTCGCTCCGAAACGGAAGTAAATATAGCACACTTTCTCTTTCTTATTAGATATTTAAGTACTTTAAAATGTTAATATATTGTTAAATTTAAACCATTTTCAATTAAAAAAAACAACTCCATAAAAGAGCCTTTCTTTGTTGTCATTTTTCAGTTTTTCAAGAATCGGTTTAGGAATCGGCATCGTTTTAAAAGTACCGGTTCGGCATCGTAATCATAAAAATCAAAACGGTACCCAACCCTAATCACATTGTGTATAAAGTCGGTGGGCGGGGCTTAACATAATGACGGCAGAGTTGCGACGGTTCCTGCTACTTGAAAACAAAGAAGATGGCTGCCGCTGCTGGCGAACAGCGATCTTTGGAATCGGCCCAACATCTTGATGTGGGTCTGACTTGTCAGGCTACCATGTTCCATCTCCACATAAAAAACCTCTCGGAGATTTTACCAGACTTTCGCAGCAGATCGGAGTCATGCTCCAGTTTCATCACGTCTTCATCGAGTCCGTCAGAGAAGATCACCAGCACCTGATGGACGAGATCAAGTTAGAGTGCTTTTATTGTTAAAATCCTTAATAAGAATACTACATCCCATCTCCTTAACAATGGTTAAATGCCAAAATCGATCACTCAACTACTCGATTAATCGAGTAGTTGTCAATTATTAAATTAATCGACAACTATTTTGATAATTGATTGGTTTGAGTCACAAAACTTGATTCCAGCTTGTTAAATGTGAATATGTTCTCGTCTCTTCTCTCCTCTGTGACAGTAAACGGAATATCTTTGAGTTGGGTGCAGACGTCATCTTGGGCTTATTTGGGAAAAACTGATCCACATTTTTCACCATTTTCTTCCAAACAACTCAATCATTCATCCAGAAAATAATCTGCATATTAACTGACACATAGTAACACACACACACACACACAGACAGACAGACACACAGTAACACACACGTGTCTAGTAAAAGTAATAGACCGGAGGATTTAACACTGGCCAACTTGCACTTGTTATTTCTTTTCATGGTTTGATCCCAAATTGGTGGCAGATTTGTGGTTTGGGATCCCAATGATATCCAATATGTGGAACAATGAATTAGAGAGTAATTGTCCTGACTTCCTGAACAACAAAAAGGATCTTACTCTTCAACTAAAAGGTCTATCTCGATCCTTTCCATAATGTTGTCAGGCACTTAGAGTCTGTCAGCGGCAAAAACTGAACTTTTAGTGGATGCTAACTGACGCTGAACATTTGTCCATTAATGCTACATTGCAGCTTGTTTCGCCGCTGCTGACTGCAGCATTCTTGGAACGATTTCAAAGATTGTCGTTCCCATGAGTCACTTAGACACAAAAACATAGGAAAATAGGATCCAGGTTTAAAAACACCTAAACCTAATCTTTTAAACAGCATTCTTAATGCTAAGAAATACTGTGAAACTCTCAGTTCCAACTCAAATCTACATGAATAAAGAAAAACAAAATTTACAAAAGGATGTCAACAGAATAACTTTTACATTTTTTGTGTATGTTTGTGTACGTCTCAGCCTCACCTTAACACCAGCTCTGGACTCGGTGCTGAACTTCTGCGCAAAGGATTGCAGCATGGCGGTGTTGAAATAAGTAGGCTGTGTCAACTGCACACTCATTACTTTTTTCACCACGTCGGCGCTGTAGCCCTCAAAGTTGAAGTCATACAGGGAGCGTCCATCCCGACCCACCACTCGGAAGGCGATGTTGGTCTTGACGGGTGCGGTGCCGACGCAGCACAGGCCTTGTACGGAGGAAACATAACGGACGATCTCTGGCAGGAAGGTCTGGAGCTTGGTGTGGCCACTAATCAGCACCTGATCAGGAGCTCCGGTCCTTCGAGATATATCGAATCCCATGGCGATATCGATGGTGCAGCCTGTAGCAAAGGGAAACATGTCTTTATCTTCAGCAGACATAGACGTAGACAGGGCTTTAAACTGACACACGCCAACCCACCAAATGCGGGTAAAAATCTACTTAACATTTTTAAGTTACCAGCCAATTTGGCCGGTGATGAATGAAGCAAATAACTGCAGAAATGTTTCCACCAAGAAAGTCTTTGGCTTGGAAAAGCAATCCTTATCTGGCCAACACTGCCTTTAACACTAATCCTACATTTCCTATTAACACCATGTCATGACATGTCGTACAACCGTTGGCTACATGCCTAGCGTGTGGTATCAATTACAAGTTGCGCTGCAACAGAAAAGCAGAACAGAACAGTGCCACAACAAACCAGAGGAGCTGAAATTAAAGTTAGTTAGAAAAAAACAACGTAGCCTGTGAAAAATCTGATTGGCTGGTAACTTTAAAAATCTACTAGCCATGTTGGCTGGTGATCAAAAAAAAGTTAATTTAAAGTCCTGGATGTAGAGCATGTGTCAAACTCTTTTTGTGTCTTTTGTCCCACCCAGTTGTGCACAAAACCAAAAAGAAAGGAAACTGTTTTTTCAAACTGCAATTACGCGACACTCAAAGCAGAATTTGGCAGATTTGCCGACTTTGAGGCTCAGAAATTCCCCACAGAAGCAGAGAGTTTACATATTTAGGCTGTGAAACAAGTTATTGTGAATCGGCTGTTTTTAAAAATTGGATTTTTGTTAATTTATCAAATTCTATGATGGCTTAGGAACTTTTTTGCTGACTTTTTTGGGGCTTTATGTCGACCAAACTGTAAGTGCGATGACATGCAATAATACAGTCGATATTTGACTTTTTCGAAATAAAAGCACGTGAATAAACTACACGTCTGGCTTTTGATGTTAAATTGAGTTTGACACCCCTGACATAAAGGAACATGGTGGGTAAGAAGAAGCAAAGTCACACATTTTGACTCACCCTTAACATCTTCGGGGGGTTTAGATTTGCAGATTGTGTCGACCACCTTTTGCTTGATGTTTTCCAAGCTGCCGAAGTTCCGCACGGTGAACAACCTCTCCGGGGTGCCAGTGATCTGCAGGAGCTGCAGGTCGTGGACGTCTCCAATGCCAATGACAAACACCTCGACCCCCAGAGCCCGGAGACGGTCGGCTGCATCCTCCACGTCATCCTGCGACTCGCCGTCGGTGATCAGCACCAGATTCTGGGAGATCCCGTCAGATCTTCGGCCGCCCCGTGTTGCCTCGAAATAATCCTTGATGGAATCCAGGGCCTCTCCGATGAGGGTGCCTCCGCCCTTCTGCTCCATTGCCAAAATGTGCTTGGTTACAGCTTCCTCGCTGTAGAACTTGTCGAGGTAAAACTCATCTTGGAAAGTGTCGCTGAACTGGGCAAGTCCTACCCGCACTAAATCTTCACTGACTTTGAAGCTGTTCACCAGGTCTGTGGTGAACTTCTTCATGGTGGTGTAGTCCTGTGGGTCAATGCTGCCAGACTGATCCAACAGGAAGACCAGGTCAGCCTGCTGTTTTTCACAAACTGCAAAAGCAAAGAGAGGAAATGTATCCACATCGAAAAAAAAAAAGAAAACTTTTTGGCGGACTTCAAGTTCATTTGAATTTATCCCGGGTAGCTTTTAACACTCAACTTTCTTTGTAATTGGAGGCTCTTTCCAAGCTCTTCCATTGACCAATGCCAATATTTTTGGTCTACAATAGCAGTGTATCTCAATTCATCACAAGTACATCTATATGCCGATGACACTGTCATTTATACATCTGGTGCCAATAGATTTGAAATTTAGAACTCCCTACAACACAAGTTTAACTCTATTCAAAATTGGTTCTAGTTCAGCAAACATGTGACATCCTTCAAATAATTTGGTCTTTTTTATTGATCTACTGCTTTCTTTTTAAAAACATGGAGAGCACCTAATGTGTCCGTATCAAAGTCCTCACTGCTCCATGTACGAATCTTTGAAGTGGTTACCCCTAAATACTCAAAGACATTCCTATGAGTCTTTGCAAAGCCATTTTTTCTTTGCTCAAGGTGGTGTAATATAGCGAGAAAGAAAGTGAGGCTGGAAAGACATGCTGCTGTTGGGTTATACAAAATAAATTCCAGTGGTACACATTTTTACATTGCTAAATACCATCAGGTTAAAGTGAAACAATATGCGGGTGAATTGACTTACCTGGCTTGGTGGAATTGCAGAGGACATGAGAAATATTCTTGTAGAGAGTTTCCAGGGCTTTAAAGTTATCTACGTAGAAAACTCTGGAAGTTTCATGTCCAGCCATGATCTCCAGCTGTGTCTTGTTGGCTCCTTCGACTCCGATACTAAAGACGCTGACCCCTTTGTCTCGCAGTGCCACGGACGGCGCAACCAGACTGTTACGGTCGGTAGCATCCCCGTCTGTGATCACCATGAGAATCTGCGGCACCTTGAGATCCGCTCGACCGCCATGTTCTTTGTTGAAGAACTCTAACGAGTATTTCAATGCTTTGCCGGTGTAGGTGTCTCCGTATGGCGACTTCAGTGCCATAATTGCATTAAGAACTTCACGTTTGGAGCTATACTGTTTCAGAGTGAAAATAGATTTGGCATCGGTGGAGTAGACAATGACCCCAAAGCGAGTCAGGTCCTCGCCAACTGTGGTTTGGTTCACCAATGACTCCATGAACTTCTGCATGCTTTTGAACTTGGGGAGGGTTATGCTTGTGGAGCCGTCCACAAGGAAAATAATGTCAGCTTCTTCTGTCTTCTTACAATCTGGTTGGAAATAAAAAAAAAAAAAATAATAATAATAATAATATGTTTATTTGATATAGCACCTTTTACAGACAAAGTCACAAAGTGCTTCAAATGATAAACATTTGTAAAAATACAGATCCAACAAGCAAGGAAAAAAATTTATAATTGAAAGACAGAGGGCAGAAAAGGACAGAGAGCAAACGGGGTCAGAGGGAAATGTAGCAAAAGGTAGTCAGAGGGAAAGGTAGCAGGAACGTTTAGGAAGATAAAAAACAGAAAGAAAATCAATCAACATTATATACCGCTAGACTAGCTTAGCACAGATGCCGGAGGTAACCGGCTCCATCTAGCCTAGCTTAGACCAGGTCCTGGAGCTAACCGGCTCCATCTAGCCTAGCTTAGCACAGATCCTGGAGGTAACTGGCTCCATCTAACCTAGCTTAGCACAGATCCTTGAGGTAACCGGCTCCATCCAGCCTAGATTAGCCCAGATCCTGGAGGTAACTGGCTCCATCTAGCCTAGCTTAGCACAGATCCTCGAGGTAACCGGCTCCATCTAGCCTAGCTTAGCACAGATCCTGGAGGTAACTGGCTCCATCTAGCCTAGCTTAGCACAGATCCTGGAGGTAACTGGCTCCATCTAGCCTAGCTTAGCACAGATCCTCGAGGTAACCAGCTGCATCTAACCTAGCTTAGCACAGATCCTGGAGGTAACCGGCTCCATCTAGCCTAGCTTAGCACAGATCCTCGAGGTAACCGGCTCCATCTAGCCTACTGCTCCCAATAAGTGACAAAATGACACCAACATTTTCCTATTTACATGTTGTGATTTGTATAGTCACAGCGTGTACAAATAACCAGGTCACATGACACACAGCCATCTTCTAACCGTATACATACTGGGAACTATATTCTCAGAAAGGCGAAGCACTGCTACTTGGGCGGAGTGATATGCTCAACACCTGAAAAGCACCGTTGTTGCTCTCTGCTCCTCACCACGGGGCTTCTCAGGTGCTGCAAGGAAATCACTCTGCCCAAGTAGCAGAAGTAGCAGTGCTTCACCTTCTGAGAATATAGTTCCCAGTATGTATACGGTTAGAAGATGGCTGTGTCTCATGTGACCTTGTTATTTGTAGACGCTGTGACTATACAAATCACAACATGTAAATAGGAAAATGCTGCCGTTATTTTGTCACGTATCGGGATTTAGTTAGATTAAGTCCATAAATTGTGTGCAAAGTTGAAACTGCAGGCTAGTAATTGCATTCCCACATGAAGTGAACCAAACTCTAGAGCACCAAGACCTCCGGTTTCAAGTGGACCAGAGTGTGTTTATTTGAACCGCACCAGAATTTGAATGAGCTTTCACACCGCACCAAACCAACCGGACCGTAGGAATAAACGCTCCAGGGCTCGGTTAAAACGGACCAAACAGCACAGGTGTGTAAGCAACCAGAGAGTTAAAGAAAAAAATGAGTAGGAATCTGTGTCTTTACATGCTTTAAATCAGTGGTTCCCAACCTTTTTTCCTTGCCGCCCCCCCTACTCATGTCTAAGAAAAGCTGAGCCCCCCCGAAACCAAAGTTGAGGTAACTCTCGAGATAGAGCCTTACTTGCTTTTTTGATACAGAGGAGTTATCAGCACTTTTACATTTCTCCGCCATGTTTCATTCCTAAAATAGTGATGCCGTGGCGGCAGGAAAAACGAGGATACAACTAAATATATCGTTTTCATACAGACTTTTGTATACATTATATATTCTAATGAATTATCATAATTTGTTTAACATGTGCAAATATATATATATATATATTTTTTTTTACCTCAACCTCAAACCAGATAAAGACTTGCACCCCCCCTGTGATCTTTGCCGCCCCCCCTGGGGGTGCCCGGACCCCAGGTTGGGAACCACTGCTTTAAATGATCTGATATTTCGGGATAGTCCCTGCCAAACTGCTCTTACCTCTCTCTGGTTCGCAGAGTTCCAAAGTCAGCTGGCTCTCCAAATCCTTCAGAGCATCAAAATCCCTCTCCGCATACACCCTGTCTGGGGAGCCGCTGATCTCAAGCAACTGGGTGGTGTTGGCGTCCACCACTCCGATGGCGTACACCACCACTCCCTTTTCCCTCAGAGCCTCAGCGGGGCCTTTGACCTCGTCTTGGGCCTCGCCGTCCGTTATCACCACCAGCGTCTGCCTCATGCCAGGGCGCCCTCCTCTGCCTTCATCGAAGTACTGCGACACATCCGTGATGGCTTCGCCTGTGAGCGTGCCTCCGCCGATCTGCTGCATCTCGTTGATGGCTGCCGACATTTCTTCCTTGCTAAAGTAGCGGGTGAGGGGGAACGCTAGTTGTTGCACGTCGCTGAACTGCATGACGCCGACGTGCACCTCATTCTTCCCGATGAAGGACTTGCTGATGACGGCTTTCATGAACTCTTTCATTTTCTTGTAGTCTTGTGGATAGATGCTCCCAGAGCTGTCGATCAAGAAAAGGAGATCGCTCGGTACATCTTTGCAAGCTGTGGACACAGGAGCGCAGACAGGTTAGAGCAATGTTACTCTTTTCTTTCTGCTTATCTTTCCTTTGGATCCAAGCAATGCTTATATGTGTCAATTCTAACATACTTTTAGTAGTAGTAAAAGGGCAACACACACCAATCATTTAATTCTCATTTGATGTAGCGCAGACTCACTATATTCGGTACAACAAACTTCTGCAAACTTGGTTTTCCCCACGAATTATATAAATAAGTACTTTCATTTTATGGGGAATATATACGTTTATGTCATCCTTGTCTCCTCTTTCAATTCCAACCAACGTCTAGTTTCGAGAGCCAATCGCTTAGGAGAAGTTGCCAGTCATTTCCTATGTCTTGGATGAAGACCATCCCCTCGCCATTTTCTAAACGCTCATAGGCACGAGCGTTTAGAAAATGCCGAGGGGATGGTTTACATCCGAGACGACAGGCAGAAGATGAAAGACTTCAAGATTGCAAAATATGTTTTTCAAAAACATAATCACCAACCATCAAAATGACAGGCACGTTCTTTCAGGTGTCATAGAATATTTATGAGTTACTTTTGGCAAATATTTAGACTTCTTTAAGGGATAGGCGCATTTACAGAGGCACAAAGGGGTGTGTTGTCTAATGTAGAAAACATAGGGTGCTGGGGCTCTCTGGTCCACCAGTTAACATGTCGACCACAAATCAGAGATGAACCATTCACCGCCTCCAGTTTAGCTTCAGCCAAGGACTTGGATCTGGATTTGGTGCATCCCTAAAATAAACCATCATATGGTGTGATTCTCACTTAGTGAAAGTGAGTTTGATACCCCCTAAAATTGAAACAGTACCCCTGTTTTCCCTACCGTCTTCAGAACAGATGTCTGTGATGATTTCGTTCTTGATGGGAATCAAAGCATCGAAATTATTGACAAAGAAAGTCCTTCTGGCGTCGCCGGAAATCTCTTGCAGCTCATTTTCATCTGCATCCTTCACACCGACGGCATACACGGTGACGCCATGCGTCCTCAGTTTCTCTGCGGGAACTTTGACCTTGTCAGTGGATTTTCCATCCGTGATGACCACCAGGTACTCTGGGACTTTGTGACCTCGAGACACCACCGCTCGCTCAAAGATCGGGCCCATGAATTCCAGCGCCCTTCCTGTCTCCGTCCCTCCTCCTATTTGCTGAATATCCTCCACGGCTTTCTCCAACGTCGTGGTATCTGTGTACTCTGTCACATCAAACTCTAAGTCTGGCGAATCCGCAAATTTTGCAACCCCAATGCGGACATGTTGGGGCCCGATACGGAAGGTGTGTAGAAACTCGATGATGAACTTCTTCATGTCTTGGAAGTCGTTGGGATGAATGCTTCCTGAATGATCAATCAGAAAGAAGATGTCCGCCTCATCTTTTTGTTCGCAGCCTGGAAAAGGAAAAACACATTTTATCAAAAGATATTATTAGCTCTTTTCCCAAAGCATCAGCTTTACACTACCTTTACCTGCAATTACTTAAAGGTGCTGTAGGTAGGATTGTGAAGATCCAGGACTTAGCTAAAAAAAATTTAACATCAACAACTTCTCAGTCCCTCCCCCCTTTCTGCTAAAGCCCAAAACGGTCTCCTAAGCCCCTCCCCCAACAAGGGAGAATGAATGCGTGTGCATGAGCAGTGACTGACACGCAGTTAGACACCCCCCCGGCCCTGATTGGTGCATCTGAACAGGAAGCGGTTGATTTTTTTCAAATTGCAGTACAGGTTGTAGGTCGAGCCAGAGGAGCCAGATTTTTTTTTTTAAATGACCTGCTTCATGTAGTTCTACTGAAACTTTATAGCTGGACCCGAATGTTCGAATACTCGAATATTCGTTCGGTGGGTTGGTATTCAATTTGAAAATTTGACATTCAAGTATTCGTTTTTTTGAATTTATTTTCTGCATTTTTCTCTCGTTCACACTCCAGTCCAGTTGGTGGCGGTAATGCACATTTAAGTTGGTTTGCCAACCGCCAATAAACTACAAAGAAGAAGAAGATCCTGTCGGTCGGTACACGATGACGCCCACTTCGAGCATTTAGCAAGCTGGGCAGAGAAGCTAGCGGCGATAACAAGTGCGGAAATGGAAAACTGATTTGCGTTTTTCCGTTGTGATTCGGCCAGAAACTTCAACATAGTGAGGCGAAGAGATCTTTTTGGAATATAAAGCTTGGATATTACATTTCCTCGGACTCTTGGGGATTTATGAAAATCAAGTTTTGGTCAAAATACCACTTTGTTGCTGAAAGGATAATGAAAACAGGTATGCTATGCACTCTCGGCTGCGCAGATTACGGCTGAGTTGTTTTATTTTCTTTTACTTTGTAACAGTTGTGTACATGGCTGTATATTTTAAAGATTTAATGCTTTAAAGTTATAAAAACGCTCATGAGTGGAAGTTTTATCGAGGTTACAGCGATGCCCCAGTCACAAAGTGTCCCGTTGACTTGTCCTTGAGAGGTTAAAAGTTTATTAATTCTGAACGCGGCTGGCCTGTCTATCTATATTTCACCAAATACGACACTGCACTCCCTTGTGAAGTCGTTTGGATGAAAGGTTCTTAAATAATCAAAATGCAAACAAACAGACAGACACAGATTCCTGCCTTTATTAGAGATAATAATATGTTCAGCCCCCTCTCTCCGAAGCTTCGAATATTCGATGCTCATTACTACCGAAGCTTCGAAGCTCAAAAAATGGTATTCGGACCAGCCATATGGAACATAGGGTCAGTTTCAGCTAATATGACAGAAAGGTAGTTTAATAAGTCTTACCTACTGCACCTTTAATGTTCTACGCTATAAACCCTCTGAGGACAAAGGACGTGTAGGCGCGTCTTTATCAATATCTCAGCAATTATACAGCGCAGAAATGTGGTTTAGATATTCCCGGAATCGGCTGAATCTAAGCATTGGCGTCCTTTTTGTTGCGAGATGACACGTCACTTACACGGCCAATAAGGAGACAGAGAAGAGAGCACACGGTATTGAGTCCCTCTATGGTGAAAGTAGAGTGACGGACAACACTTCTACTGAAAAAGCGATATTACAAAATTTCGTTTTAGACACATTTATCTACCATTTCATTCATATTTTACATTACTTTTGTGAACTTAAGACTTTGATTTAAAGCTCCAAAACAATTCTTCCATATGAGTAAAGATTTGAAGAATTTCAAAAACCCAACTTCAACTTTTACAGCTTTAGGGCCAACTTATCTCTACATGTTGCTCTAGGACAAATTAGGGTCTCAGTTTCCATAACGCTGAGTTTGTCCTAAACATTTTGATATGAAACACATTGCCAAGGCTTTAAATTTAAAACCCCCAACCCGCTAAATGCGGGTAAAAATTAACTTTGGCAGGTTACTAGCCATTTTTGCCGTTGATGAATGAAGCAGATAACTCACAGCAGGCTGCAGAAATGTTTCCGCCAAGAAATTTGGGCGGTTTTGTGTGTTTTTGGCTAGGAAATGTAATCTTTATCTGGCAACACTTCCTACATTTCCCATGAACACTTATGTTGTGGCGTGTCGTACTACTGTGTGCTACATGCCTAGCGCGTGGTATCGATTACGAACAACGCTGAAACGGAGAAGACGAATGGAACAGCGCCAAACAAACCAGAGGAGCTGAAATTAAAGTAAAGTTTAAAAAAATTACTCCTCCTCAATAGCATTTAAAGCTACAGACACAGAAATGGCTCATCCTAAGGAAAGCTAATTGTGTGACTGGCATTAGGGGCTGTAATTCTGAGACTTCAGATACAGTATTAGAGGACCACTAAGGCCTATATAAAAGAGACTTCAGATACAGTATTAGAGGACCACTAAGGTCTATATAAAAGAGACTTCAGATACAGTATTAGGGGACCACTAAGGTCTATATAAAAGAGACTTCAGATACAGTATTAGGGGACCACTAAGGTCTATATAAAAGAGACTTCAGATACAGTATTAGGGGACCACTAAGGTCTATATAAAAGAGACTTCAGATACAGTATTAGGGGACCACTAAGGTCTATATAAAAGAGACTTCAGATACAGTATTAGGGGACCACTAAGGTCTATATAAAAGAGACTTCAGATACAGTATTAGAGGACCACTAAGGTCTATATAAAAGAGACTTCAGATACAGTATTAGGGGACCACTAAGGTCTATATTAAAAGAGACTTCAGATACAGTATTAGAGGACCACTAAGGTCTATATAAAAGAGACTTCAGATACAGTATTAGGGGACCACTAAGGCCTATATAAAAGCATCCAAAAAGCAGCATGTAATAAGAACTTTGACTAAAAACATATTTTTACACATATTGAAGGAGGCCAATTCTATAATAAACACTGGTTCTGACCTTCTTTGATGGCTGTTGTTCTCGTACTGACGGAGAACGCTTGCTGAAGGATGTTTTGGCACATGCTTTTCTGCAGGCTCTGCTCCAGCGACTTCAGCTTGGCAAAACTGTCCACGATAAACTTGTGCTTATGGGGGGGATACGATGCCATTTCTACCAACTGGGCCTCGTTGGCATTTTCGACTCCAATTGCATAAATCGTGACACCATCCCGCCGAAGATTATACGCCGCGGTGCTCACGTTGTCCTGGGATTTCCCATCTGTGATGACCACCGCCACCTGCTGGACGCCCTTTTCCTTTCTGCTTCCTCGGTCGTTGATAAAAACAGTCTCCTGGGTGAACTTTAGGGCCTCTCCGGTGAGCGTTCCACCTCCGTTATAAGGAAGCATTTTGATGAAGTTCAGCAAATCATTCTTGTCATCGAAGCTGTCGAGGTAGACCTGCGCCGTGGCCTTGGTGTTGTACGTTACGATGCCCACTCGCACTTTGGACTGACTGACTTCCAGAACGTTCACCATCGAGTGCAGGAAAGTTCGCACCAGCTGGAATCTCTCCTTTCCGATGCTTCCGGACTCGTCGACGATGAACACAACGTCTGCCAGTTTGGCTGCTTTGCAATCTGTGAAAAAAATATAATGAAATCGTTATTAGCAATTCACGGTTCAGCAATAAGGGATTCGCCCGATGGCCAGGGCAGCAAGTAAAACGCCACGTCAGGCAAGTAAATATAACTGACGCATGGATAAATAAATATTATAGGGGCGTCATCGTTCTCTCGACCCCATTGGAGAATTCTTGTTGAATGATTTGAATGTGCCGTTGAGCAATCAATAATTGAGTTGGTCCTATGTTTTTCTACATTCAATGCTTTTTTTCTGCGTTCTTTTCGATGATTGTGACCTTTTTTTGTTTAACTTTTTTTTTTAGGTTTTTTCAAAGTTTGAGATTTAAAAAAATAAATAAAATTGTTTAAAATTGTTAAAAGTTGTAAAGGGGATAGAAAAAATTGACTTCAGGCAAGTAGAATTATTTTTCACATACCCATCTTAACGTTGAACCCTGCAATTAATGCGTGAGCTGCTCAAACATTAAGATACATTTCAATAAAAAAGACAGATTGAGAGAAGAAATACTCTTTTCTTTATACAATCTGTAAAATTCTGTTTTGTGAACAGTTTCTCGTTGACAGACGAGCGTACTTGTTACCGATGGTGGAGCCAGACGATTCTTTTCCGGTTTACAGCAGCTTTATGCACTATTTTTTCACAATATTTTAAATCAAAATGCCTATAAATCTGTACATCATTTGGGAAAAGCATGATAGTTGCAGAGGAAAAGAATACTTCTGTATAGCCGACATCCTGTTTTATGTCTTATTCATTCTGAAACCAGAACACAACAAATGCTGTAGACGACTACTTTTTTACTCCCGACACCTAAAAAGGTGCAAACATTGTCTGATGTTACTGTTTTTAAGATAGCCTATATAACATAGATATGGGAGAATTTGGCATGAACAGCAACACTAATCTCAAAACCTATTTTTTTTTTTACTTTTGCTGCATTGATTCCAATCCAGTCAGAGCGACTGAGGCTACATCTACATTACTATGTTTTGATTTAAAAATTAATATCTTCTGCTACGTTTCCCCCTCTCATTCCCCATGCTTTGGCATTTCCCCCTCTCATTCCCCATGCTCTGGCGTTTCCCCCTCTCATTCCCCTTGCTCTGGCATTTCCGAGCTCCTAAACCGGAAGCTAACAAGGTAATAAAACTGGTTTACTTGTCTGTCAGTAAGAAACAGATCACATATCTGAGACTTCATTCAATGGTAACACTACGAAAGGGGGTGACTGTGAATAATCGTATGTAAAAAACATTTTCAAAGGTGCGCAAACTGATTAATTAATAATAAGTATGGTATACTTTACCTAGAGTTTGAGTTAACTGCTTTTCCTCATTTTCAAAGGTAGTCCTCAGTGTGGGAACAATGTTGGTGATAAACTTGTAACTGTACGGATCAGTGGCGATGACACGCATTTCCTGCTCTGATGCACCGAGGCTCAACCCCACCACAGTTACTCCGGATGTTTTGATCAGACGTGATTCCTTATACACCGGATCGTCTGAGTCTTTTCCACTTATAACAACCAGGAACTCTCTGTAGCCTTCGTTCGCCCGGCTTCCTGCTTCCTTTGTGAAAAAGTGAGTGCTGGCGTACTGCAATGCGCTGCCCAGTTTGCGAGGCTCGTTGGGTTGTAGTTTGCGCTGGCGGAAATTCTTAACAGCCTTCTGGGTCTCCTCTTTGGTTTGGTGAGTATTAAGAAGAAATTCCACCTTGACTTCTTGACCGTACTGTGCCAAGCCCAGACGGTAGGCGGACGCGCCGATGTTCATTTGATTGGACAGTCGTGCGAGGAGAGTTCTGATCTGATTGAACTCTAGTGCAGTCACGCCGCTGTCCACCAGGAAGAAGATGTCTGCGAAAGTTTCTGCCAAGGCTAAAAGAAAATAAAGCAACAAAAACAGTTGTTACAACTGCAAACTCAAAGCATCCGCATCTCACACATTTCTTTTTTTTTTTTATAAAATACTGATTCATAATTGTTAAAGGTCCCCTTCTGTGCTTCTCTTCATAGTTGTCAGATTCATCTACCAACCCTTATAGAACTGGCTCAGGTTTGCCTTGCACCAGCTCTTAATTATGCTGTTATAGTTTTAGACTGCCGGGGGACTTCCTCTGACACACTGAGCTCCTCTCTCTCTTTCCATCTGTGTGCATGCATGTCCCAGAAATGCTTGTTACTAACGTAGCTCTGGGGAGCTTATTCCCTGGAGCCCTTAGACCACAACAAATGCTGAGGGCGACTCACTTCATTATATGAGACCTTTAAGATAGTTATTCACAAGAACTTTAATTTTCATCAACACAAGTTCTTCAGGACTGCCTTACCTTCCCCCTGATCTACCACCGAGATACAAACAGTCCTCAGCAGACCCTCCGTCAGCCTCTGCAGAGCCTGGTAGCTATTGATGGAATGGAGGAAGCGTTTTCGTGGCCGGTTAGCGATGGACTCAAGCTGCTTCAGGTTGGCTTCTCCTACCCCGATACCAAACACGATGACTCCGTGCTTCCTCAGGCGCTGGGCGGGTTGTATAACATCATCCGTGGAGTCTCCATCGGTGATGACGACAGCGATCTGAGGCACTCGTTGGTTGGCTCGGCTCCCCGCTTCCTCCTTGAAGTACTGCTGCAGGAGGAAGTCGATGGCCTTGCCTGTTTCCGTGCCTCCTTGTCGGTAGGGAAATGCGTCCACGGCGGCCAGCAGCGAGTTCTTGTCCATGTGATCCTTCAGCAGGAACTCCTGGTAAGTATCATCGCTGTACTGAGCCACGCCGATCCGAACTTTGTCGGGGCCGATGTCGAGGCCTGCGATGACACTTCGGAGAAACACCTTGATCTCCTGAAAGTTGTTGGCGCCGATGCTGGAGGAGCCGTCGACCAGGAAGACAATGTCGGCCACGGTGGCTTTGGCACATTCTGGACAGGAAAGAGAAAAAAGTCAGTAAGCTGAAAAACCTTTAGATCCCCTGTGTTTGTTTGAGCACATACATTATATTATGTGTTCTTACTGTTTATTTTGTCCAACATCTCTAATTTGTCAAGGCTGACTGTATAAAGGTTTACAAAGCTTTCTTGGTGAAGGTGATTTTTTTTTTGGCCACTCAGATGGAGAGCTGCAAAGATGAATCGATTACAGTACGGGCCAAAAGTTTGGACACACCTTCTCATTCAATGCATTTCCTTTTTATTTTCATGATTATTTACATTGTAGATTCTCACTGAAGGCATCAAAACTATGAATGAACACATATGGAATTATGTACTTAACAAATTGGAATCGGCTTTGGTCGCGACTCTGGAAGACTCGGAGTTCAGCTTTTCTTTGAGAAAAGAACAAAGTACGGTACTGAAGTCATTCTTAAAAAAGGAAGATGTGTTCGCAGTTTTGCCGGCCGGAAACGGCAAAAGTTTAATCTACCAACTAGCGTTGCTCTGGTTGGTTGTAGTGCTATCCTATTGCGTGCAGAGGGAACTTCGAAGACAACCATTGATCCTGCCCTTCGGATTGAGCCCTGCCAGTGGTGAGTTCCCAGACCCAAGAAATTGATGTGGGTGTGGCTTGTCAGGCTTATCAGTTTGAGTCTTTTTTTCGAAAACACAGAAAAACTAAATGTGAATATTGTTCTAGTGTCTTCTCTCCTCTAGGACAGTAAACTGAATATCTTTGAGTTGTAGACAGAACAAGACATTAGAGGACGTCATCTTGGGCTTTTTGGGAAACACTGATCCACATTTCTCACAATTTTCTGACATATTAGAGACCAAACTACTAATCCATTCACCCAGAACATAATCAACAGATTAATCAACAATGAAATTAATCGGTAGTTGCAGCCCTCCTGAATCCGGTTGGACATTTATATTTCCGAAAAATCTAAAACATTTGGGGCAACCACCAGTACTTGTAATACTTGGCTCTATCATTTCTTAGATGCAAGTTAAGTCAGATCGCCACAAGCTGTCTAGTACGACACATTTTACCTTGAGACACTTGCAGGAGTCCTCGTTTGGCTTCCTCTACCGTCGTGCAAAGGGTATGGACGATGCTCTGAGAAATTCCCTGCAGCGCTGCAAAGTCTGACACGCTGTAGACGTGATTTTTGGCTATCTCTTTCAGCTGCTCTTCATCTGCATCTTTGATACCAATTGCGTACAAAATGATTCCCCTTCTCTTCAGATCCTGGGCGTGGGACTCCACCTTGTCCTGCGATTTGCCATCAGTGATCACCACACCGATCTGCGGCACATTCTGGCCCCCGCGGCTTCCAGCTGCCGCCACAAAGTGATTATTCAGCATGAAGTCCAAGCCTTGGCCCGTATTGGTGCCGCCCCCCATGTAAGGCAAGGTGTCGATGTACTGCAGGATGTCCGCCTTGTTCTGAAAGGTGTTGAGCAGGAACTCGGTGCGAGGAGTCGTGCTGTACTGCACCAGCCCGATGCGGATGTGCTCGGGGCCGACGTCGAAGCTGTTGACCAGCGTGTACAGAAACTGACGGATCTGTTGGAAGTTCTCCGCGCCGATGCTCCACGAGCCGTCGACCATGAAGACGATGTCGGCTACAGCCTCTTGAGTGCAGACTGAGAGGGAAAGTTGTCAGGTCATGGAGATGGTCTTGCAGATATGAAGTTAAAGCGCGCTACAAAGGAAAGCTCTCGCTACCCGAGCAGTTCTTGGTTCTTTTCAGAAAGCCAGTGCCAGCCAGAGGTGAAAAAGTGTCAGCGTGATTTACAGACAGAAGTGGCTGGTCGCTTGTGATTTGTGCAAGCCAGAGGAAGAAAAAAAAATAGCAGTGTTGTTGTGAAGTTGCGGGCAGTTTGTGCACAGGTTGCAGAGGTCGAGTCTGAAAGCACTCCCCTTCAGGTGGACTCTTGGGTGCAAAAGTGTGCGAAGAGTGAAACAGAAGTTGTGTGGCTTACAGCTGGTGTTCATTTTTCCTTCAGACAGTGAGTCCGTTTACATGCATACTTAAATTCCACTATTATTGCGAATATCACAACATTCTGAATGTAATACAGCATTATCTGTTTGGATATTCAGAATTAGACCTTTTTCCGAATATGGCATTTTCAGACGGTATTGTTCAGCTTTTAGAAGCATTCTTTAGACATGTATACAGCACATTCAGAATCTGGAGAACCACTGGAGAAACTGTTTTGCATGGCTGCATGTAAACGGGTCTTTTTAAGAAAAAGAGCCAAAAAATGAATATTAAGTGCATGTAAACGTAGTCAGTGTTGGTGTTGCTGAAAGCGTTGACCTAACTCTACCTCTCCTTTAACTTCTTCATGTCACTACAAACTTTTACAAAGCTTACATCAATGTGCCCGGCTGCATAAAACATGTTCAAAGTTTTCTGTACTCTGCATACTTTTGGTTATTCCTGGAAACATTTCAAAGAGATTCAGATTGACTGTATTCCTACTGGAGTGGAATATATTTTCAACGTAGATCCTGCATCTCCACTGAAAATCTGACTTTCCTGCAAGCAAACAGACTTTGTGTCCCATTACAGACCTGCAATTACATTCCTTAAACAAAGCCATTTATTGGCCTTGACCTTATTTTCTTTACTGATTTTCCCTCTTTTCCCAACCATCCTGTAGGCAGATGTTGTGAAAAAGAACTTTAAAAAATGTTGGACATAATCCAGATTTTTGCAGAGTGGTGAAATATTAACATATGGTCTGGCAACAGGGTTGTTACAGTAAATACGTAAATGTTTTATGCAACGAGGCACTGGTGATCAAAGCAAAAATTATTTTTGTGCTGTACCAATTAAGCATCTTATCCATGTGTTCAGCAGAAAACACATTATTGTGCACGGTTACTAACAGTGCTCTTAATGTGTTTATAATGAAAACAGAACATTCACCACACACATCTTCTCTGTGAAGCACATTATGTATGTGTTTAGGCATGTACAGTGTGTGTGTGTGTGTGTGTGTGTGTGTGTGTGTGTGTGTGTGTGTGTGTGTGTGTGCGCGCCTACAGGCACACATTGTATGCACTGCTTTAACAGATGTTTTGGGTTGATGTAACGTTGGAGTAGGGGCACGTTTGCCTTGATCCTATATGTGCTGGTATGCAGGAAGTCAAGTCATAGCTGCATAATCACACCCACCTGTCTTCTGAGCGGCGTTGCCGTGGAAACACGCTGCCATGATGAGGCTGAGGAGGAGACCTCGCCTCCTCTCCATGCTGGAATGGCTCTCGGGTTTCTGTCTCTTCCTGCAGCACAAAGGCAAAGACAAAGACGGCCATAAACGCTGAGAGTCTGTTTCACATCAGTCGCAGCGGGGCACGTTTGTTCCATCGTGTTACATGTGTCACATGAAAACAGGACACACCATAAAACCTTAGGTTTTTCCCAAGAATATAAACCCCTCTGAGCTGTGGTATGTTGGGCTGCACAATAAACAAGTCTGACATTTTGGGAAATGCCGTGTGTGTGCCAAATTATTCAGGCTGTTCCCATGAACCATTTGTACATATAGCCGAGAAAAGTAAAGCACTGTAGTTGGTATGTATTCCACGTTACTGTCAGCAGCACATTAGTCTATATCGACGACATTCCACTTCCGGGATTGGTGTTGGGATCAGGTGCCACCGGAAATTCTGCAGTATGTCCTTATTTGCGTCCTCTTCCTGTTTCTTTGTGTTGGCGTTCTAGCCTCCGGTGGATTTGTGAGAACTAACTGCTCCTCAGATCTCTGCAGGGTAAATCCAGACAGCTAGCTAGACTATCTGTCCAAACGGAGTTTTCTGTTGCACGACTAAAACAACCTTTGAACGTACACATGTTCCACCAAAACAAGTTCCTTCCAGAGGAGCTTAGTGCCGCCCAAGACAATTGTGATTGGTTTAAAAAAAATGCCAATAAACCAGAGCAAGTTGTTCTCCCATCCAGGAATGCTGTGGGGACTAGCCAGACCTTCCTTCACAGGGCTGTGCAGGAAGGTCTGGCAATGCGAAGGTAGAAGGTCACAGTGATGCAAAGAGGCCCTATGTGTGCGAAGTTGGATCTGATCCAGATGTTTAAGTTCTAAGAATAACAAGTTTAGAGGCCCTGATTGATTAGATGTCCAGGGTTGTCATTCGTCATCTGTGAGCATCTCCATCATCAATTTCCAGAGAGTTCCATCTCTCAATGTCCCGGAAGAAGTTAAGGAGAAAACGCAAATTCACCCAGGAAACAGATGTTCATGTCTGGGGAGTACTACTTAAGGTGACCAATCTTAACCGTCGTCGTCGCATGGCTTCATTTTCTGTGTAAAAGTCAAAATGCATCACAAGTGACCATACACTGAGCCGTCAAAAGGCAGAAATATGACTCCACTCTGGCTGCGATCAGCCCCTTCCCCATTGATTATAGACAGTTCATTTTGAACCCTGCAGTCCCGACCTGGCAGCTTTGTAACATTTCTGCCAAATCAGTGTAATTATTGATAATTACGCGTCCCTGCACGCTGCCATAAAGTCATCTCCTCCGAGTGACATGAGACCTTTACTGCAGCACCACAACGAATAAATCATCAAGTGAGCATCGAAAGCTCCCCAATGTTTAACGTATGACAGAACATAAATCGTTGCAAAGCGCAGGGAGACGATGAGCCTCAGCACTGCGACTGATCAGATCTGTGTTTTCAATAAAGACTCAGGAACATGGTAGATCAGACGGCTTAATGGGCAAATGGTTGAGACTAACGGGCCCCAAACATACCCTTAACCAACGTAGGGTATCATGTATTCCGGTCCAAAATTCCTGGACCTTATCACAGGACCATTAGCTTTAGCATGGGAAAACCCTGACGAACTTCCGGCAAATTTGAGATTTGCTCTGCAAGTCTGTCTGGCCAAGAGCCCATTCAAGCCCATTTCCAATTTTTCCAAATTGAGGCACCAATCATAAGCGTTGAGGTGGGATTTACACGATGGGTTAGGGTTAGGATTAACAGCCCGTCGATGCCGCTGTCGCTGCTACGTCACCCAGATCGTTGGTCCTGATTGGTTGAAGGACTATCCAATTGCGTTGGTGACGCCCCTTTGGAAATGGGCTGTGAATGAAGCTTCCCCAGACCCACTCTCAGTTACAACTGAGAAGGGTCTGGTGTCAACCAGGCTACATTAGCCTGGAAATCCAGACCCAAATCCGAAAGATTAAGGGTCTGGCAATGAGTAATGGAAATGGCCCAACTCGAGGGGCGGCACCAAGCATGCATTTGAAAATCTCACTGCACGCGATGGCATAACCCAGATAGGTTTTCTTTCTCCTATCCCAGAATGCATCTGTGGTGTAGCCGGACCTTTACTCCACAATGCTGTGGAGATCTGGCAATGCGAGACTGTGCATCCTTGACTGACTGTTCAGAGAAAACACTGATTAGAAACAAATACTTTTTGCAAGTCACACAGCCACTGAACCAAACTTCATAACTCCTCCAATGTGCTGATGTTTCCCTCCCTTTCCTTCCCGGCTTCCTCTGGATTTCCACAGAATCCTGGCGTCTGCGGCAGCCAGATGAGTTCAAAACATTCAGAACATAACCACGCGTTTGAAACATTTCTGCCGCACAAGATCCAGAAGACCAAAAGCCGTCCTCTCTTGTCCATCTGGCTGTGCTTACTGCCTAATAGAGCCATTTCCTTTCCTCTGGGTGCAGCAGACACTGTGTGACCACATCACAGCTCAGAGGGACAGGAAATAGTTTTAAAATATGTGAATTGACTTGATGATGATGCTGCCGCTGACGGAGAAGATATTGTCCTCTCTCTCTCTCTCTCTCTCTCTCTCTCTCTCTCTCTCTCTCTCTTGGGCTACATCGGGCGTACAATATTTTCATATTATTTATGTGCGGAGTGGAGTGACGGGGGTTAACTGTAGCTCTGGAGACTCCAGCTCGTCTCTGGTAAACGCTGCCTTTGTCAGGGTTGAAAGGAGTTATAGTTTGCTGTCTGTAATACGGCTGGGTACCCAATTCTAGGGCTGCCACCTCTTAGTCGATTAGTCGACTAATCGGTCGTTTTGGTCTTAGTCAACTAAGATTTCTTTAGTCGATTAGTCATTTTTTTATGCTTATTCATGCTTAATTGCTCATTTCCAAGAAACTTCTGAGCACATTTATGGTAAACACAAGATTTAAAGTGGTGCTTTTGCAGGATTAATTGTGGAGAAACTCAGTTTTACAGATGGTTAATTAACTACATTTATATTGTGCTTTTCTAGTCTTAACCACCTCTCAAAGCTCACAGCTCTGTCAATTAAATCAACTAATCGATTAGTCGACTAAATTGTATAATTGTTAGTCGACTAAGAATTTCTTAAGTCGAGGACAGCCCTACTGAATTCAATATTTTTTAGGCACCGTCCAAAATACCTCCTTGGTATCGAGCATGCCTCGTCATTCAATACCCAATTTCAATACCTAAGGTAGGGGTGTCGAACTCAACTTCACTACGGGCCACACTGGAAAATGAGAATTCGGATTCGGCCCTCGAGTTGGATGATTTCTTTAAACCGATCACAGTCGTCTTGGGCGGCACTAAGCTGAAACATAGATAAAAAGATTTGTGACTTAATGTGTAATGTTGTCTAAACATCGAAAAAAGCGTCAAAAAACAGGTGACATCTTGCCTATAGGGCATCAAATTGGTTGGTCAGCCCTGTGTGCGTGCTCACAGGGCCCCCCCCCCCCCAACACACAAACATGTTTAAGGCCTGTGTTCAATCACCCGCCAAGCGGAGTTTAATGTATGGCATGTGAAGGTAATCACAGCCGAGGGCTCCAGTGACAGGCTGATGGAGAGGAGTCCAAATCTATACACATCATGTATTTATATAGTCAGAGTTTGAGCCACTCGCTCCGGTTCAGCTGTATACATGAAGGGTTGGATGTTAGGGAACGAGGGGCCTCGTTTTTTAGAGCTGAAATCCGGCTCACGGGACTGTCGAGAGCTGAGAGTCTGACGGTTCTCCGGAGGTCGGCTGAAAGCCAGTATCTGCGCTCCATTTAGCACTGTTCAGACCAGGCTCAGGCTACATTCACGCTGCTACGCTTCCATTTTAGCCCCATGATGTTTTCTCACCGACATTAAAGAACGGCTTGTTTAGTGCTCAGACCAGTGGTTCTTAAACTTTTTTCTATAATGTACCCCCCATTTGAATTGTGTTTTTAAGCCAAGTACCCCCTGACCAGCGCTAGATTTACCAAACAACAGCAACATGTAACTGAAAAATATTTCAATGCTGATGAAAAGGCATAAAAAAAGTAAAAACTTGGAAAAAGTCAGTAGAAAGACGGAAGTAAGGCAAGAATAGGTGGAAAATAGTGTCAAAAACTTCGTAAAAAGCAACAAAAACCTTGAAAAAGCCAGAATAGTTTTTTGAAAAAAGCGACAAAAACTTTTGGAAGGAAGGAAGGAAGGAAGGAAGGAAGGAAGGAAGGGAGGAAGGGAGGAAGGCAGGCAAAAACAGGTCGAAAAAGGGTGAAATTAGTCAGCCCACTGTTATTACATTTTAAAGAAATTATTTAAATTTGACCATATGGTCTTAGCCAGTGGTTCTCAAATGGTGGTCCGTGTACCCCAAGGGGTACTTTGGAGGACTGCATGGGGTACGGGAGCGCTTTTAAAAAAAAGTTTTTGTCGTTTTTTCTCACTATTTTTGACCTGTTCTTGCCTGCCTCCCTTCCTTCCTCCCTCCCTCCCTCCCTTCTTTCCTTCCTTCCTTCCTTCCTTCCTTCCTTCCTTCCTTCCTTCCTTCCTTCCAAAAGTTTTTGTCGCTTTTTTCAAAAAACAATTCTGGCTTTTTCAAGGTTTTTGTCACTTTTTATGAAGTTTTTGTCGCTGTTTTCAAAGTTTTTGATACTCTTTTCCACCTATTCTTGCCTTACTTCCTTCTTTCTACCGACTTTTTACGTTTTTTTTATACAGTTTTTGTTGTCTTTTCATCAGCATTTCAATGTTTTTTCAGTATCATGGCTGTTGTTTGGTAAATCTAGCGCTGGTCATGGGTTACTTGGCTTAAAAACACAATTCAAATGGGGGGTCCATTATAGAAAAAAGGCTTGAGAACCACTGGTGTAGACTATCAGCAGCTAAACTCTCCCGAGACAGTCCCGGAGACGGAGGGAGAGAGCCGAGGGGAAACGATCACTGATCCCAACAATCGTGCTGTGAAAAATGCACACAAACTTCCTTTAACGAGGAAAACAAATCGTAAAAAAAAAAAAAAGAAAAAAAGAAGAGCCAAGAACACTGAGGGTTTGCAGCTGCTCTCGCGGTGTTTGTCATCATCTGTCGGCTCTTTCTTCACAGACCCACCAAGAGGAAAAAAATCAGGCTCCCGGGGGCCCGGGGGCCCGGCAGCGCCTCAATTAGGACTGACCCTGGATGAGATTACTCTGCCCGTGACACTCAGATTCCCATCTTGGAAGCACATGTCTGGACTGCTCCGCTGCAGGACCTTTTGGTTTTGCAGCGGACCGGGAGGACGGCTGAAGAGATCACTGGGGCCTCTCTCCCCCCTCTCTGATATCTACAGCACCCACTACAGCACCCACTGTCTGCGCAAAGCCATAAGCACCGTTACATACGCCACTCCATGTGTCTCCGTGTCGGCGCGCATGAACACACAGTTCCTCGGGGGGGGGGGGGGGCGGGGGGCGACCCAAGCTCACCCAGCAAGACAGGGGGTGTCAATCTCAACTACACTACGGGCCACACTGGAAACTAAGAACCATATCAAGGGCCAGACATGTAGAGTTGATTGACATAATTTATTTAATAGACCTTTCAGAAAAATTGAGTTTTTTTGTGATTGTTGCGGGCAAAAATCCTTGATTATGTGGCTTGTTTTCTTAAAAAATGCGATGGAATATGCGGGATATTTATGCAATTTTATGCGATGAAATTGTGGGAACTTGCAAAAACTGCTTTTTGATGATGTTCATGTGCCGTAATTACGTCACTTCATAACGTTCCCATGGCAACAGGAGAAAATGGATATATTATGGGACTTTTTTTGCAACGAAAATACGGGGATTATGAAATCATGCAAGCCCCGCATATTTATGCGGTGAAAGTGCGGCATAAATATGCTGACTTTGGCTGATTATGCGTTGAATTATGCGATCGCATAATCACGTTTTTCTGGAGGGACTGAATAGAAGAAGTCAAACATCTTTTACTGTATTATTGCATGCCCCCACAAAAGTCTTTTCACTTACAGCTCGGTCGACATAAAGTCCCCCAAAAGTACAGTACAGGCCAAAAGTGTGTGTTTCTTTATTTTCATGACTATTTACATTGTAGATTCTCACTGAAGGCATCAAAACTATGAATGAACACATATGGAATTATGTACTTAACA